>NW_016107708.1:109762-125213 GCF_001604975.1 Cebus imitator | reverse complement strand
TTTTTTTTTTTTGAGACAAAGTCTCACTGCATTGCCCAGGCTGGAGTGCAGTAGCACAATCTCTAGTCACTGCAAACCCCACCTCCAGGGCTCAAGCCATCCTTTCACCTCAGCCTCCCAAGTAGCTGGGACTACATGTCTGTGCTACCATGCCCCGCTAATTTTTGTATTTTTGTTAGAGGTTTTTACCATGTTGCCCAGGCTGGTCTTGAACTTCTGGGCTCAAGCCATCCACCTACCTTGGCCTCCCAAGTTGCTGGGATTACAGGCATTAGCCCCTGCCCCTGCCTATATCTTGAAAGGAAAGTGACGAAACTATCAAGAGTTTCACATAACCTGGTAGCTCCAATAAAGTGTTGACTGGGTTTTCACAATGGCAAAGGGTGTGCCTTCTGGAGTTACCTTTTGTTCTTGCCTTGGATAGGTTTTCATTCTGAGAATTGAGAATAGGAGTACTCTCATAATTCCAATTATCTTATTTCCCAGGATAATTAGAATATGTTTTTTGGAGATAGTGACATCCTTTGGGGAATACATTGCTGTCTAGGTAGATGAAACACAGAGCAAAAGAAATTCTCTAGGAACACGTTGCCTGATGAGATTGGTACCAGCAACCTCAAAGAAGTCTGGCTTCCTAACCCTTGTCCTGGAAACAGCCCTTTTCTTCCCAGGATCCTCACCCCTAATACTGTATGATAACCCCCTAGTCAAAAACCCTCAAGGGTCCTCCTGTCACTAAGACTACAATCCAAAATTCTTATGGCAAAAAGGCTCTGCATGATCTAGCCCCTGAGTACTCCTATCCCTAGCCACCTTGCCAAGCCTGTCTACTACTAGAACATGCCAAACCAGCTCCTGCCTGCGGGCCTTCTTCGTACTTACTGTTCCCTCTGCTAGTCCTCAGGAGACACACATGACTCATTCCCTCCATGCTTTCAGATCTTTGCCCAAGTGTCTCTTTCTCAGTAGTGTCTTCCCTAGCCATGCTATTTAAGGCCATCCAGCACCCTGTATCTCCTTTCCCTGCTGCTGCTTTTCTCCATAACATAGTCATTGCATTTGTTTTGTCTATGAGTTTGTTTATTATCTATTTCCTTTCACAAGAATATCAACTCCATAAGGATGACGATGGCTGACTTTTGTTCACTTTATTTGCCCAGCACACGTAGAGTAGTGCCTCACACACAGAAAGTGTGCTATAAATATTTGTTGACTGAATACCTGAATTAATTCAAGCTTTAAATTGCGTTCAGCTCACACTTGTCATCCCAGCGCTTTGGGAGGCTAAAGCAGGTGGATCACCTGAGGTCAGGAGTTTGAGAACAGCCTGGCCAACATGGTGTAGCCCCGTTTCTACTCAAAATACAAAAATTAGCCAGGTGGGTGGGAGGCATCTGTAATTCCAGCTGCTTGGGAGGCTGAGGCAGGAGGATCACTTGAATCTGGGAGGTGGAGGCTGCAGTGAGTTGAGACCACACTGTTGCACTCCAGCCTGGGCAACAAGAGCAAAACTCCATCTCAAAAAAAAAAGTATTCTTATTCATTTCTCCCTGTAGTTCCATTTTTCTTTTTGCATTTTGAGGTTATTTTATTGGGCACATACTGTACAAGTTTAGAATTGCTATTGCTTCCTGATAGAATTGAAAGCTTTTAAAGTAATATGGGAGATTAATTGCAAAAATTGCCTAAATTTTCCACTCCTCCCTGTAGCCACACCTTTTGCAATGTGACTTGATAGCTCCTCCCAGAATCTCAGCTGGACTTTAATTCACCTTGGCCAAAAGAAAATGACAGAAGTGATAAAGACCTGAGCCTGAGCCTTAACACACCTTGAATGCTTCCACATTCTCTGGGATCCCTGCCTCTGCCATGAGAACAGGCCTGGGCTAGTTTGATGGAAGATGAGAAGCCACATGGAAAAGAGCTGAAGTCTTCCCTGACCTGTGAACAGCCAGCAGATCCCAAACATGTAAGCCCAGCCAGGAGCAGCATGACCGCCCACCTGACCTGCAGCCACCCAAAGATGAATATGTGAGCTCACCTGGGACTAGAACTGTCCTGAAGACCTATAGACTCATGAATAATAATAGCCAGTTATTATGTTAAGCCTCTGAATTTTAGAGTGGTTTGTTATACAGCATTGTGACAATAGATAATTGATAACAAGTAGTGATTTTCCCATGGATAATGCCTCGTTTTTGGGGTCTCAACCTCCAAAAGGCTTTCCTGACTACACAGGCAATCTGAAGCAGCTTCCCAGTCTCTATCATAACACTGGTGTATTATTAACACATATCACTCACCAAAATTATCTTTTTTTTTCTTTCAGATAGGGTCCCCCTCTATCACCTAGGCTGGAGTATAGTGGTGCAGACATACACAGTTCACTGTAGCCTTGTCCTCCCACATTCAGCCTCCTGAGGAACTGGGACTACAGGCAAGAGCAATACTCAGAGAAAAATTCAAAAAATGAATTTTTCATTTTTGGTAGAGATGGGGGTCTCACTACATTGCCCAGGCTGGTCTTGAACTCCTGGCCTCAAGCAGTCCTCTCACCTGGGCTTCCCAAAGTGCTGTGATTGCAGGTGAGCCACCACACCCAGCCTGCTTGCTGCTTTTTTTTTTTTTTTTTTGAGACAAGGTCTCACTCTATCGCCTAGACTAGGGTGCAGTGGTGAAATTTCAGCTCACTGCAACCTCTGTCTTCCAGGCTCAAGCAATTCTCCTGCCTCAGTCTCCCAAGTAGCTGGGATTACAGGCATGTGCCACTACCACCTGGCTAATTTTTCTATTTTTAGCAGAGACAGGGGTTCACCATGTTGACCAGGATGGTCTCAAACTCCTGACTTCAAATGATCTACCCGTCTCAGCCTCCCAAAGTGCTGGGATTACAGGCAAGAACCACCACACCAGGCCTACTTTATTATCTGTCTCCCTCATTGAAATATCAAGTGGGTAAAGGCAGATACCTTGTCCGTTCTGCTCTCTGCTGTATGCTCAGCACCCAGCACAGCTTGCACAGTCCAGTGTGGTAGCCATGAGCTGTGCGTCTACTGAGCACTTGAAATGTAGCTAGTCCAAGCTGAGAAGTGCTGACAATGTAGAGCACACACTGGATTTCTTTTCTTTTTTTTTGAGATGGGGTCTTACTCTGTTGCCCAGGCTGGAGTACAGTGGCACGATCTCAGCTCACTGCAACCTCCGCCTCCTAGGTTCAAGCAATTCTCCTGCCTCAGCCTCCCAAGTAGCTGGCATTACAGACACCCGCCACCATTCCCGGCTAATTTTTGTATTTTTAGTAGATATGGGGTTTCACCAAGTTGGCTGGGATGGTCTCGATATCTTGACCTTGTGATCCGCCCACCTTGGCCTCCCAAAGTGGTGAGATTATACAGGTGTGAGCCACAGCTCCCGATCTCACCCAGTGGATTTCAAAGGCTTCCTACAAAAAAAGAAAATTAAGTATCTCAATATTTTTTACACTGATTTAAAAAAAATTTTTTTTTTATAAAGATGGGGTTTCACCATGTTGGTCAGGCTGGTCTTGAACTCCCAACCTCAGGTGATCTGCCCGCCTTGGCCTCCAAAGTGCTTGGATTACAGGCGTGAACCACCATGCCCAGCCACTGATTAAATGTTGAAATGATTTTTTTTATAGAGTTATGTAGAATATGTTAAAGTTAATTTCACCTGTTTTTACCTTTATTTAATGTGGTTACTAGAAAAAATTAACTTACCTTTGTGGCTCGCATTATATTTGTATTGGAAGCACTGATATAGAACCTCAGTAGCTGTGTGCAGTGGCTTATGCTTGTAATACCAGCACTTTGGGAGCCCAAGGCAGGGTGAATGGCTTGAGCCACTGAGTTTAAGACCAGCCTGGGCAACATGGTGAGACCCTGTCTCTACAAAAAATACAAAAATTAGCCGGATGTGGTGGGGTGCACCTGTAATCCCAGCTACTTGGGAGGTTGAGGCAGGAGACTCGCTTGAACCTGGGAGGCAGAGGTTGCAGTAAGCTGAGATCGCACCACTGCACTCCAGCCTGGGTGACAGAGCAGACTCCGTCTCTAAATAAATAAATAAAATAATAGAGGAAACCGGGGAAAGGGATTGGAGAGGGAGGTATATGGGAACTCTGTACTATGTGCTCAGTTTTTCTGTGAACCTAAAATTGTTCTTAAAAAGTCTATTTTTTAAAAATAAATGCACTCTTCTTGCACAGCTCCCAGAATATTTCTGAAACATACATTTGAGAAATCACTCCCCCCTCCTAAAAAAAAAAAATCTTTTGCTCCCCACCATCTATGGGAATTAAGTTCATATCCCATAGGCATAAGTAATTTGCATTGGCATTTATTGTTGTGTTCCACCCTGCCGTGCCTCTCTCCCTCTCCTGACTAGCTGGGCCAGACTACTCGACTCCATGCCCAACTCATGCAGTCCCCTGTATCTAGAACTTCCTTTTCCCTCTGCACTTGTGGAGCCTCACACTGATGGAGTCATACACTCTCTCATATATGAATCAATCATCTTCTAGTCTTTGGTTCCACCAGTTCTATGTTAAAAGAAAATACAAGCCAGGTGCCATGGCTCATGCCTGTAATCCCACACTTTGGGAGGCTGAAGTGGGTGGATCATTTGAGGTCAGGAGTTGGAGACCAGACTGATCACCATAGTGAAACCCTATCTCTATTAAAAATACAAAAAAAATTAGCTAGGTGTAGTAGTGCACGCCTGTAGTCCCAGCTACTCGAGGGGCTGAGGAAGGAGAATCGCTTGAACCTGGAAGGCAGAGGTTGCAGTGAGCTGAGATCACGCCACTGCACTGCAGCCTGGGAGACAGAGTGAGACTCTGTCTCAAANAAAAAAAAAAAAAAAAAAAAAAAAAAAAAAAAAAAAAAAAAAAAAAAGGTAGCCAGGTGTGGTGTGGCATGTTTCTGTAGTCCCAGTGAGGCAAGAAAATAGGGTTTGGAGGCAGGGAACATAAGGCCAATTCACACTTCATCTATAACAGGAAATACATTTTCCATAGGGCATACACCGTAAATGACTTTGTAACTTTACTTCATCCTCTCCATTTATATAGGGCAGTACCTGAAGTAACCAATGGAATCCTCTAGGGGGTAATTAAACTCCCAAAAATTCTGTAACGGGGTTTTTGATCCTCATGCTTGGGCTGATTCCCACACTGTGGAGTGTACTTTCCTTTTCAATAAATCCCTTGATTCCTTCCTTGCTTTGTTGTGCATTTTGTCCAGTTCTTTGTTCAAGACAACAAGAACCTGGACACCCTCCACCGTTAACATAGTTCTGTTAACACCAGCTACTTGGGACACTGAAGTGGGAGATCACTTGAGCCCAGGAGTTCAAGGTTACAGTGAGCTATGATCACCTGAGGACAGGAGTTTGAGACCAGCCTGGCCAATATGGCAAAACCCTGTCTGTACTAAAAAAACAAAAATTAGCTGGTTGTGGTGGCTGGCACCTGTAATCCCAGATACTTGGGAGGCTGAGGCAGGAGAATTGCTTGAACCTGAGAGGCAGAAGTTGCAGTGAGCCAAGATATCACCACTACATTCCAGCCTGGGTGACAAGAGTGAAACTCTGTCTCAAAAACAAAAAACAACAAAAAAAACCAAGATGGATATGATGGGTCTATATATTAATCTTGGAAATTTTGAAAAAGAATCTGGTAACCGTGGGTGGCTAAGAAATTAATAACCTTGCAGTGGAAATAGCAGAAGGAGAACAAGGCTATTGAATGTCAGGGAAGATCTGCTTGGGCTTGCCTCCTAGGTGAGAGGCAGCAGGACACCCAGCTAGGAGCAGAATCCCAGCAGTGAGGCCCTGCTCGCTGACTGCTTGCCCACAATGATGTCAGGAGACAGGCCTCTGTGGTGTCACCTGCTCTGAAAGCCAATCTGCTTCTGAATGCTGCTTGCCCAAGTAAGGATGCCATGGCCATACAGTTTCAGGTATTTAACTTCCAGGGCATGACTGTGTGGAGGTAGAGGTAGTAGCAACATTACTGATGTCATGGTCTCTACCTCCATACTGTGGAGCCTCAGGAGGGCGTGTGAGAACAAAGCCAAGCTCCAGCTACTCAGGCGGCTGAGGCAGGAGGATCTCCTGAGCCCACAAGTTCAAGGTTGCAGTGAGCTATGATCATGCCACTGCACCACCACATGAGTGACAGAGCAAAGTTCTGTCTCTAAAAAAAAAATTTAAATAAAAGAACAAAGGCAAGCAGCTCCCTAGGTGCTGAGTTGTTCTATTCTTACCTAGGGAGAAGGCTACCATTTCCTGAGCCCTAGTCTTTGCCAGCCACAGTGCAGATTTCCCTGCATTGTAATTTACACTGTTATTTACATTGTCATTGATGCCTCATGTCCTTATCAGGGCTGCATTATCCTACCACTTCTCTGATGGGAAACTTAAGAAATACTGTACAACGGCAAGTGACTTGCCTAAGGTCACCCAGCCGGTTAATGTGACAGAGCCAGTGTTTTAAACCAAAACTGCCTTTCTCCAAAGACTCCTGGCATGAGGCATGTGCTGTGCAGGTCCCAGAATATCAAGCCAGGTAGAGAAACAACATCCTTCTGTTGTCCTTTCAAGCCAGATGCGCAAGCCTGGAGGAGTGGGGATCAAGGTTGAGAACTCAAAGCTGTTTGGAGGAAGAAGCCAAGTTCAAGGAGAAGTGAGGAATGACAGGTGGAGAGCCTTTGGCCTGGGAGGAGATCAGGTATTTGTGAGCAGCAAAGGTAGGGCAGACAGACATCTATAAGGCGAGGTTGCTGAAGTCAAAGTCACAGTGCCTTGTCTTAACCAGGCCCTGTTTCTTCTTGCCCTGCCCACTTGGTTCTTGACAGCATCCAGATGGATTACTGGGGCCTGGAGGGAGCTCCTTTACCATAAGTGGCTCTTCCTTCACAGCAATATTCCACGGCTAGGCCATGGGCACTGCAACTGGCCCTTGGACAAAGGGAGGAACTGGCCCAGGGGCAGGAGCTCATACCTGTAATCCCAGCACTTTGGGAGGCCGAGGCGGGCGGATCACGAGGTCAGGAGTTCAAGACCAACCTGGCCAATATGATGAAACCCTATCTCTACTAAAAATACAAAAATTCCCCAGGTATGGTGGCGCTTGCCTGTAGTCCCAGTTACCTGGGAGGCTGAGGCAGAGGAATCGCTTGAACCCGGGAGGTGGAGGCTGCAGTAAGTCAAGATTGTGCCGCTGCACTCCAGACTGGGCAACAGAGTGAGACTCAGTCTCAAAATAAATAAATAAATAAAAATAAAAGGGAGGAACTGTGCTTTCTGAGAAGTGCTCAGGAATAACCTGGGAGGGGATCTCCTTGTGTGAGGAACTCCAGGCACTGAGTAGGCAGAGGAGCTGTTCAGTGCTTGCCCCCATTCCTCTGATTCGCCCCTAGCCTGGCTCATAGTTTGGGTCGTTTGGGCAGCCCTGCAGATACCCTGAGCTGAGGGGTCTCTCCCAGGAGAGTGGGAAAGAATTCTGTCCTTTGTGTAACTCGCTTCATTATGTATGAGTGTTGGCTCCCCTAGCTGAAAAATGATCACTTCTCTATTGGGTTTGCCCAGCTTGAGGGGAAAGCTTTTGGAAGCTCAGGCAGCTTGGAAGATTTCGGGGATTAGAAAACATTGAAGTTGGAGAACTGCGGTGGGGCCTAAAAAACGTTCCAGAATCAGGACGGCGCCTGATGCCCTACCCAGCCCGTCTCCAGCACACAGGAGCCCTGGGCCCTTGGCAATCATGTCTCTGCAGCTTGGACCCCATATCCAACAGGGGAGCATGCACCAATTTACTCTCACCCCACCAGGCGAGTGGAGGGCAGGTGACCTGCCAGTTCTCGAGAGAAGCCAGATGACTGACTTTGGTCACCTTATCACAGGTTAATCCATGAGAAGAGCTTGGAACAGCGCCCGGCAGAGTGTCAGCGCTCCCAAAGTGTGTGCGGGTATGATTACCATCGCCAGCAGCTGAGCTGAGCAAGGGATCTGACTAGATAATTTTGGCAATAACTCGACAAACTATCTAATGTGGACAGGGAAACACATGCCAAGGTTTTTAAAAAGCTCCCGCTGTGACACCCTCTGTGTCCTCCCTCGGCGCGGTGGCCTCCTGGCCAGGGACACCCGACCCCGCGTGGTCAGGGCTACCCAAAGACGTCCCGAGGCGTGGGGGCGACTTGGCGGCGGCGTGCAGGCCAGGCTGCGGCCCAGCAGGACCTGGGCGAAGCCTGCGACCCGGGCAGGGCCGGAATTGGGCTCTGCGGGAGCTGCGCCGCCGCTGCCCCGCCCAGGCTTCCCCGTCCCCACCTGTGACCTGGATTCCGCGGTGCCTGCGCGGGGGCGGAGGGTGTCAAGGACACGCGCAAATAAATGTCTGTGGACTGGGGAAACGTCAAGTCCCGGAATCGGTGCACCAACGATATGTTAAGGCGAGGGATCGGGGCTGTGTAATCATTTACCCGGTTCGTCGGTGTACACCGGCCTCTCTCGCTTATACCAACGCATGTTTTACCGGGTTCGCACCCGAGCCAGAGGCGGTTTGTTTATTAATCCCACAGAGGCTTCTGCCTGCCTTCTAGGAGACAGATCTGGGCCAAGAGAAAGCTTCAAAACATTAGCATTTCAAATAAGTGCCCCCGGAGTTGGGAGCGGGGTGCCTCCGATTGCTTCTCCCCCCAGGATTCCCCTTTTCACTGGGGTGACCCCGGGCATTTACAAGACAGAAGACACGCCGGGGCCGCCTTCGTTGAGCAGGTGACCTTCCCGGTCGGGTCGGTGGCCCGGCTGCTCTGCGGGGCTGTTCTGGTTCCGGGAGAGGGCGCGGGCGCTGAGCCAGGGCCGGCCCGAGATCGCCCAGGCTCCGCCGTTAGCCGCTGTCCGCGCAGTGCTGGGGCCGCCGGGGACCGGGAGCCGCGGCGGATTAGGCCGCCGGCCCCCACCTGGGCTTTGATCTCCTTATCTGAGGCTTAGCAGCGACCGCAGCGGTGGCAGCCCTAACGACTTGGACACCCGCACCTCCGAGCCTCCTCCTGCAGAGTACCTACGAGGCCAGGCCTGCGCAGCCCGGGGAAGAGGGGTGGGCGCAAACCCGCGGTGGGGGGCGAGGCCCGCGGGCTGCAAGGTTCCTGCCAGCCTCGCTGCGCCCTTTCTCCCGCGCTCGCGCCCTCCGTCCTGCTGAAGCTGATCGACACAGCAAACCCGACAGCCACCGACCTGTGTCCCTTTCTTTCCCTCCTCGCTTCCTCGGCGACCCTTGAAAGCACTCAAGTACGAAGTTATCATTGCAGTTATAATTAACTGCGTCCGACTTCGGCTTCCCCAAGTCTTGGCTTCCGTTAGGACAGTGTCCCCGGGTCTCCCTGTCTCGGGCAGCCCCAGTTCCCAAGAAACAGTTATGAGTGGATGTTTGCATCCGGTACCCAACCTCAGGCTGTGTACTCCTTTCTCCAAGCACAGAGATTCTTCTGGAAGGCCCAGGGATGGTGGAAAGGGAACTAGGCGTGAAGTTCCGTAAAATGAGGACAATTATAGCAGTCTCCGCCCTCCCCTTCCCAGAAAAGGGATTTAGGAGGCACAAGTGAGGTAGCCACACGCCTGCAGGCTGGTTGATAAGCAGAGGGTCCCAGACAACCTGGATTTTGTCTCGTGCCGGCCAGAAGCCGCAGTGGGTCTCCTGATGCATAGCCTGCGTGGCAGTGTTGTTACAGTGGATAGCAGCAGACATGAGAAGGGCGGGAGGGCCCCTCCCAGCCCCAGGAATATCAGGGGACCATCAGGTGATGGTCAGGCAGTTGTTAAGCTGCCTCTCTAAAATGACAATTGGCCACACCCAGCGCCAGAGAAAGGCAGTCTCCCAACAGACGGAAAAACCCAAAACTGGTGATCAGCTTCCCAATGAGATCTCAGGAGCTGAGCGAGTAGGCTCAAGCACGTGAACTAAGAGGCAAAATGGCAGAGTTTAATTGGTATATGAGCTCTCTCTGGGAACATTCAACTGGTAAGAGAAACGCAACTCGTTAGCATGCGCACCACTTCAGTGAACACTGTGCCAGAGGCCCCTCCCAAGTGCTGGCAGCCACCTCAAGGGAAGAATCAGGGGAGAAGGGACGCAACTAACTCCAAGGGAAGATCAGGGGAGAAGGGACGCAACTACCACCCACACCCACCAAGCACCCGAACTTATAAGATTCTAAGTCAAAGGTCAAACCGTGCACTTGAATCTCTCAAGTCACCCACTTGGCCCTCTTCCAAGTGTACTTTTACATTTTTTCCTGCTCTAAAACTTTTTATTTTATTATTTTATTTTTATTTTGTTTTGTTTTGTTTTTTTGAGACAGAGTTTCGCTCTTGTTGCCCAAGATGGAGTGCAACGGCACGATCTCAGCTCACTGCAACCTCCACCTCCTGGGTTAAAGTGAGTCTCCTGCCTCAGCCTCCAGAGTAGCTGGGATTACAGACATGTACCACCACGCCCAGCTAATTTTTTGTATTTTTAGTAGAGAAGGATTTCTCCATGTTGGTCAGGCTGGTCTTGAACTGCCAACCTCAGGTGATCCGCCTGCCTCGGCCTCCCAAAGTTCTGGGGTTACAGGCGTGAGCTGCCGCGACTGGCCTATTATTATTATTATTATTATTATTTTGAGACAGAGTCTTTCTCTTTTGCCCAAGCGGGAGTGCAGTGGTGCGATCTCGGCTCATTGTAACCTCCACCTCCCAGGTTCAAGAGATTTCCATGCATCGGCCTCCCAAGTAGCTGGGATTACAGGTGTGTTACCACCACACCCAACTAATTTTTGTATTTTTAGTAGAGACAGGATTTCACCATGTTGGCCAGGCTGGTCTTGAACTCCTGACCTGAGGTGATCCACCTGCCTCGGCCTCCCAAAGTGCTGGGATTACAGGTGTGAACCACCACGCCCAATCATGTATTTTTACTTTCATTCCTGCTCTAAAAGTTTTTAATAAAACTTTCACTTCTGCTCTAAAACTTGCCCCTCTCTCTTCCCCTGTCTTAGGCCCCTTGGTGGAGTTCTTTCTTCTGAGGAGGGAAGAATTAAGGTTGCTGCAGCCCCTTATGGATTTGCCACCACTTACATCCTTTGGTGCCCACATTCCCTGGGGCTAACAGTCTCAACCTTTGAGAAACATATGTTTTGTTAAGTCTCCATGTCCTGAAGGATGCACATGTCCTTCTGATTTGGTGTGCACCCTGTTTCAGGCTCCCCTATGAAGTTTGCCCAAGCCCAGGTTTAGGAATCTTGTTCATCTTCCCGATACCCACTTCCCTGCTTATGCCTCTTGCTGGCCTACTTGCTGTTCCCCCAGCAGGCAGCTTGGGCTGTCCAGCTTATTTCTTACCAGCAGTGAGCTTGGCTATGGGAGTACCCACTTCCTCTACACCCACCCCCACCCAAGTTCTTTTTTTATTTTTATTTTTTAATAAAGACCAGGTTTCACCATGTTGGTCAGGCTGGTTTTGAACTTCCAACCTCAGGTCATCCACCTGCCTTGGCCTCCAAAGCGCTTGGATTACAGGCGTGAGCCACTATGCCTGGCCCACCCAAATTCTTTCCTTTCATCCTTCTCCGCAGCAGCCAGGGGTCCTCACCTCCCAGCCTCACCAACAGCTTGGTGAGCCTTCTGATGTGGCGCCCACTGCTTAGAGTATCAGTCCTGGTGGCTGACATGCTCCTGGGGCAGGGCCTTGACTTCACTTTCTGTCCTTCTCCCTTCCCCATTAGGCCAGTTGATTCTCAGAATTCATAGCATTACCTTGCTGACTGGGCAGTGCTCCAGGACACCTGTGATGACTTAACTGCCAAGGTAATCCCCTAAATGTTCTTTTGACTGGAGATGCCGCCGAGAAATCTCCAGACCTTGGAAGGCATGCATAATAAATTTTAAGACTCAAAAACCTTGCAGGATTCTTCCACATAAAATGAGTGGAGAAGTACTTTGGGGCTTCCCACATTGAGGGCTCTGCTTATGTCCCGTGGGCTGCTCCACAGAGACGATCACCAGATGCTGATGGAGGCCTTTTTGTACCAGGCAGCAGTTTGGGGGCTGGAGGTCCCCAGAGCAAGTTGGGGTTAGGAAGTCTAAAACAGTCTGCTTTTCAGGAGCACTTCCACCTCTTCCTGAGTTGCTCTTATGCTTAAAACTTATTTCTGAGGCCAGGCGTGGTGGCTTACATCTGTAATCCAAGGACTTTGGAGGCCAAGGTGGGTGGATCACCTGAGGTCGGGAGTTCAAGACCAGCCTGACCAACATGGTGAAACCCCGTCTTAAAAAAATAAAATAAAATAAAATAAAAAATAAAAAAATGAAAACGTTTATCTGTCCCTTCCCACAACATTAGTTTCTCCTTCCTTTGTGCACTGGTTCTTTCCTCTCTTTGGGCAGTTGTTTCATCAGTGCCCACCTGAGCCAGGCTGGTACCCACCTAAAGAAAGGCTGCCAAACATCCTCTAAGCCTGACTGTGAAAGGAAAGGCAGGAAAGGGATTCTGAGGTTAGACACATGCCAGTCGGAGGTGCTTGGCCCTGAGGAATCAACAGCTTTGTTTGTTTGTTTGTTTTGAGATGGCGTCTTGCTCTATCACACAGGCTGGAGTGCAATGGCACCATCTCGGCTCACTGCAACCCCCACCTCTGGGTTCAAGTGATTCTGTCTCAGCCTCGCAAGTAAATAGGATGACAGGCGCATGCCACTATGCCTGGCTAATTTTTTTGTATTTTTGGTAGAGATGGGATTTTATCATATTGGTCAGGCTGGTCTAGAACTCCTTGCCTCAAGTGATCTGCCTTCCTCGACCTCCCAAAGTGCTGGAATTACAGGCCTGAGCCACCACATCTGGCCTTCAACGGTTTTTAAATTCATTTAAAAACTTACCATTTTTTAATGATCATTTTTACTTTTTAGTGTAGCAAAATGTAAATAATAAAAATTATACCTACCTCTCAGATCTCGGCTCTAATACCATTCTCTAATAAAAGAAATTAGGGCCCGCAGGAAAAACGGCTGATTCTAGGACTAGAGGTAGGAAATATACAAGATGAGCCTGGAGTATGGTATCTTGTAGTGTCAGAAAGTAAGTACTAAAAAACAAAAACCTAAAAACCCAATGCTGAGGCTACATCAAAAAAACAAATGAGCCAAGCGCAGTAGCACACGCCTGTAATCCCAGCACTTTGGGAGGCTGAAGCAAGTGGATTGCTTGAACTCAGGAGTTCAAGACCAACCTGGGCAACATGATGAAACCTCATCTCTGCAAAAAAGACAAAAATTAGCTGGACATGGTGGCACATATCTGTGGTGCATGTCTGTAGTCTCTGTTACTCAGGAGGCTGAAGTAGAAGGATCACTTGAGTCCAGGAGGTTGAAGCTGCAGTGAGCCAAGATCACACCACTGCACTCAAGCCAGCGCAACAGAATGAGACCCTGTCTCAAAAACAACAAAGACAAATGGAAAAGAGCATCCAGTGGCCAAAGCAGGAACAATTTAAGTAACAGAATCAATAAAATATTGGATTATGACCCAAAGTGTAAAATAAATATCCTTGAGTCTGTAGTAATATAAATAAATGATTGAATAGATAAAAGGAGAATTGTAGATAAATCTCCCATTCAGAAGAATCCCAAATAATTTATATGGCTACTGTGCCCTCAGGGAGGGGAACATTACTCCACACTCCTTCAGTATAGGTTGTACTTAGTGGCTTCCTTCCAAAGAGTTCATGTAGAAAAAGAGAAAAAAACACTACATGGAGAAAACTGACAAATACTTCCTCAACCAAGTGATCAAGTCATTGATATGTCATGTTGATAAGTCACTTGAGAGTAAAATACAAAAATTAGCTAGGCATGGTAGTGGGCATTTGTAATGCCAGCTACTATGGAGGCTGAGGCAGGAGAATCGCTTAAACCTGGGAGGTGGAAGTTGCAGTAAGCTGAGATCGCACCACTGTACTGCAGCCTGGGCGACAGAGGTAGGCTCCATCTCAAAAAAAAAAAAAAAAGAGAGAAAGTATGTACCCTTGATATGATATGATATGATGAAAATGGGACTTTACCTTGTAGTCCTACTCCTGAAAATCCATACTCCTGGCTGGGCACACTGGCTCACAGCTGTAATCCTGGCAATTTGGGAGGCCAAGGCGGGTGGATTACCTGAGGTCAGGAGATCGAGACCATCCTGGCCAACATGGTAAAACTGTGTCTCTGCTAAATCTTAGCCGGGCGTGGTGGCACGCACCTGTAGTCCCAGCTATTCAGGAGGCTGAGGCAGGAGAACAGTTTGAACCTGGCAGGCAGAGGTTGTAGTGACCTGAGATAGCGCCACAGCACTCCAGCCTGGGTGACAGAGCAAGACTCCGTTTCAAAAAACCAAAAAAAATCCACACTCCTAGTTCAACCATGTGAAAAACACCAAAGAAATTCTACTAGAGGGATAGCCTACAAAGCACTGAACTTGGCCAGGCACAGTGGCTCACGCCTAGTAAGTAATTCTAGCACTTTGTGAGGCCGAAATGGGCAAATCACTTGAGGTCAGGAGTTCAAAACCAGCCTGACCAACATGGTAAAACCCTGTCTCTACTAAAAATACAAAAAAATTAGCCATGTGTGGTGGCAGATGCCTGTAATCCCAGCTACTCAGGAGGCTGAGGCAGGAGAGCTGCTTGAAACAGGGAGGCAGAGGTTGTGGTGAGCTGAGATCAAGCCACTGTATGTACTCCAGCCTGGGCAACAAGAACAAAACTTCATCTCAAAAAAAAACCCCAAAAAACCCACTGAACTTAAAGTACCCCTTAAAGCCTTAAAGTTGTCATGGTCAGCCAGATGCAGTGGGTGATGCCTGTAATTCCGGCACTGGTGGGAGGCTGAGGCAGGTGGATAGTTTGAACTCAGAAGTTCAAGACGAACTTGGTGAAACCCCATCTCTACAAAAAATATAAAAACTTAGCCAGGTGTAGTGGTGCACACCTGTTGTCCCAGCTACTTAGAAGGCTGAGGTGGGAGGATGGCCTGAACCCGGGAGGCAGAGGTGGCAATGGGCCAAGATCGGACCACTGTATGCCAGTCTGGGTGACAGAGCCAGACCCTGTCTCAAATAAACCAAAAAAATTGTCATGGTCATTAAAATAAGGAAAGTCATCAGGCATGGTTGCTCACGCCTGTAATTTCAGAACTTTGGGAGGCCAAGTAGGGCGAATCATGAGATCAGGAGTTCGAGACCAGTGTGGCCAACATGGTGAAACCCCGTCTCTACTAAAAATACAAAAATTAGCTGGGCATGGTGGCACACACCTGTAGTCTCGGCTACTCAGGAGGCTGAGGTAGGAGAATTACTTGAAACTGGAAGGTGGAGGTTGCAGTGAGCTGAGATCATGCCTCTCCACTCCAGCCTGGGAAA
>NW_016107708.1:108253-109253 GCF_001604975.1 Cebus imitator | reverse complement strand
GGATCCCAAGGTCAGAAATTCGAGACCAGCCTGACCAATATGGTGAAACCCCTTCTCTACTAAAAATACAAAAATTAGCTGAGCATTGTGGCACACGCCTGTAGTCTTGGCTGCTCAGGAGACTGAGGCAGGAGAATCACTTGAACCTGGGAGGCGGAGGTTTCAGTGAGCCAAGGTCTCACCACTGCACTCCAGCCTGGACGACAAAGAAAGAAAGAACAAAGAAAAACTGAATAAAGCATGGACTTCTATGGACTTTAGTTAGTGATGCTATATCAATATTTGTTCATTAATTTTAACAAGTATACCATACTAATGTAAGATATTAATAATAGGGGATATTGGATGCAAGGCATATAGAAATTTTCTGTACTATTTTGTCAATTTTTCTGTAAATCTTTTTTTTTTTTTTTTTTTTTTTTTTTTTTTTTTTTTTTTTTTTTTTTTTTTTTTTTTGACATGGAATCTTGCTCTGTTGCCCAGCTGGAGTGCAGTGGTGCAGTCTCAGCTCCTAGCTCACTGCAACCTCTGCCTCCTGGGTTCAAACAATTCTCCTGCCTCAGCCTCCTGAGTAGCTGGGGTTACAGGCACCCACCACCACGCCCGGCTAATTTTACAAATATTTTTAGTAAAGACAGGGTTTCACCATGTTGGCCAGGCTGGTCTCGAACTCCTGACCTCAAGTAATCCACCTGCCTTGGCTTCCCAAAGTCCTGGGATTACAGGCATAAGCCACTGTGCCTGGCCAATTTTTCTGTAAATCTAAAACTGTTCTAAAAATAAAGTCTATTATTTTAAAAATTATATCTGTCTGCTTGTTTTGGTTAGTTTTTTTGAGATGGAATCTTGCTCTGCCACCTAGGCTGCAGTGCAGTTGCACAATCATGGCTCACTGCACCACCTGGGCTCAATCAATCCTCCTGCCTCAGCCTCCCAAGTAATAGGGACTACAGGCATTCATCACCATGCCCAGCTAATTTTTGTATTTTTTTTTTTTTTT
>NW_016107708.1:104808-106228 GCF_001604975.1 Cebus imitator | reverse complement strand
TTTGTAGAGATGGGTCTCACTGTGTTGGCCAGGCTGGCTGGCTATTTTTTTCTATTTTCTGTAGAGACAGGGGTCTCACTATGTTGCCCAGGCTGGTCTCAAACTCCTGGACTCAAACCATTGGCCCACCTCAGCCTCCCAAAATGTTGGGATTACAGGCCTGAGCAACCACACCTGGCCTAAAAACAACATCTGCTTTATTATGAACTACCTAGTACCCAGCAAGAAGATGGGCTGAGGGGAGGTCCTGCAGGCTGAAGCCTCAGAGCATCCACTTCTACTGGTGCATCCAGTATTCCTGCCATAGAAAGTTCATTTTGGAAAGAGGGATATTATCCTTTTTTTTTCAGACAGGGTCTCGCTCTGTCGTCCAGGCTAGAGTGCAGTGGAGCGATCTTGACTCACTGCAACCTCTGTTCTGCCTCCTGAGTTCAAGCGATTCTTATGCCTCAGCCTCCCGAGTAGCTGGCATTACAGGTGCCCACCACCATGCCTTCCTAATAATCCGGTGAGGAATACTATTCCTTTTTAAATGACTGGCAGTTAGGATTGTTTGCTTAGTTTGCAGCAACCATGTGAGGGCAAAGCCACCCACGTGGTTTGGAAGGACAGGAACTGGTCCTGTGCCAAGCTGTGCCTTCTCTCTCAGTGGTGGAGGGGGTAGTGGGGCCTGCAGGGAACTAGGCAAACTCATGCCCTGCCAAAAGGGATGACAGATGCTCCCCTCCAGCTGACAATAGCCATGGGAGAGAGAGGACCCAGAACTGCCAGATCTTTCCATATTTCAAAAGACATAATTAATCTAGCTTTTCTTGTGAAGTCTCCTGATTTTTTTTTCTTTTTTTTCCCTCACAGACAAGAAGTCTCCTGATTTTTGAATGTTGCCAACTAATTCTAATTTTATTTAAACACTGCTCACTGTATAAACAATATACATCCAGGTCACTATACAATACGTATGTGTGGGCCACATCCAGTCAAGGCCTACATAGGCTGCATTTCTCAAAGATGGGTTCATCTGGTTTTATTCCTTCTGTGCCCCTCAGGACCTACCATGGCATCTGATGTGTAATTGGTACTCCAAAATATATATGGAATAATGAACAAGATAATAGGGAAATGAGACATACATATATTGACAATTAATATATATATTTTTTGATATCGAGTTTCACTCTTGTCACCCAGGCTAGAGTGCAATGGCATGATCTCTGCTTACTGCAACCTCCACCTCCCATGTTCAAGCAATTCCCCTGTCTCAGCATCCTGAGTAGTTGGGATTACAGGCATGTGCCACCACGCCTAGCTAATTTTTGTATTTTTAGTAGAGTCGGGGCTTCACCATGTTGGCCAGGCTGGTCTCAAACTCCTAGCCTCGTGACCCGCCCACCTCAGCCTTTCAAAGTGCTGGGATTACAGA
>NW_016107708.1:94204-99346 GCF_001604975.1 Cebus imitator | reverse complement strand
ATTTTTTCTTTTGTCAAGTGTCTTGCATTGGAACTGAAATCCTCTTAAGTCTTGACTAAGAGGCTGGAGGACCTGCTTTCAAGGTGGCTATTTCACACATATCTGAAAGTTGCTATTAGCAAGTCAGATTCTTTCCATACATGGTCTTTCTGCACGTGGCCCCCTCTACAGAACTGTTGAGTGTCTTTACAACATGGTAACTAGTTTCTGCTAGAGTGAGCACTTCTAGAGAGTGAGACAAGAAGTTATCCCTTTATCCCTTTTACAATCTAGCCTAGAGGGTCATATTGTATCATTTCCATCATATTGTATTCATTAAAAGTCAGCTGTAGCCTGGTCCAGTGGCTCACACCTGCAATCCCAGGATTTTGGGAGGCTGAGGCAGGCAGATCACGAGGTCGAGAGATCAAGACCATCCTGGCCAACATGGTGAAACCCCATCTCTACTAAAAATTCAAAAATTAACTGGGCATGGTGGTGCATGCCTGTAGTCCCAGCTATTCGGGAGGCTGAGGCAGGAGAATTGCTTGAACCTGGGAGGCGAAGGTTGTAGAGAGCTGAGATCATGCCATTGCACTCTGGTGGTAGAGTGAGACTCTGTCTAAAAAAAAAGTCAGTTGCTAAATCCAGCCCACAGTGAATAGGAGGGGAAGTAGGCTGCACCTTGCGAAGGGTAATGTATCAAATAATTTTAAGACCACTATAGAGGGCATTCATGTGGAGGGGCAGTCTTGTGTGTGGTCTCAAAGCCTGAGCAGAGTAAGGAGGACATACACAGAGCTGGGCAACCAGGCATAGCTGTTCAGGGCCCGAACAGGATAAAGAAGGCATCCATGTGGGAGAGACTGGCCGGTTTGAGGAGCTGAAGCCCAAGTGTATCTCAGGAGGGTATCTGGGCAGCAGTGTTGGAAGATGGGTGACATACAGGGGATTGATCATACACATAAATGTATTAAGAATCACTGGGGAGGCTGGGCGCGGTGGCTTATGCCTGTAATCCTAGCACTTTGGGAGGCCGAGGTGGGTGGATCACCTGAGGTCAGGAGTTCAAGACCAGCCTGGCCAACATGGTGAAACCACATCTTTAAAAAATTAATTAATTAAAAAAAAAAAAAAAAGAATCACTGGGGCTGGGCAAAGTGGCTTACGCCTGTAACCCCAGCATTTTGGGAGGCCAAGACAGATAAATCACCTGAGGTCAGGAGTTCAAGAACAGCTTGACCTACATGAAGAAACCCCGTCTACTAAAAATACAAAATTAGTCGGGTATGGTGGCTCATGCCTGTAATCCCAGCTACTTGGGAGGCTGAGGCAGAAGCATCACTTGAACTCGGGAGGCAGAGGTTGCAGTGAGCCGAGATCACACCATTGCACTCCAGCCTGGACAACAAGGGTGAAACTCCCTCTCAAAAAAAAAAAAGAATAATTGGACCAGACGTGGTGGCTCATGCCTGTAATTCCAGAATCCCAGAACTTTGGGAGGTCTAGGTGGGCAGATCACCTGAAGCTAGGAGTTTAAGACCAGTCTGGCCAACATGGCAAAACTCGTCTCTACTGAAAATACAAAAACTAGCCAGGCATGATGGTGCATGTCTGTAATCCCAGCTACTCAGGTGGCTGAGGCAAGAGAATCACTTGAACCCAAGAGGCAGAGACCGCAGTGAGCTGAGATCCTGCCACTGCACTCTAGCCTGGGTGACAGAGCAAGACACTGTCTCAAAGAAAATTTAAAAAGGCCGAGTGTGGTGGCTCACACCTGTAATTCCAGTACTTTGGTAGGCCGAGGCAGGCGGATTACCTGAGGTCAGGAGATCGAGAACAGCCTGGCCAATATGGTGAAACCCCGCCTCTATTAAAAATTCCAAAAATTAGCTGGGCTTAGTGGCAGTCTCCTGTAATCCTAGCTACTCAGGAGGCTGAGACAGAAGAATTGCTTGAACCCAGGAGGCGGAGGTTGCAGTGAGCCAAGATTGCGCCATTGCACTCCTGCCTGGGCAACGAGAGCAAAACTCAGTAAAAAAAAAAAAAAAAGAAGAAGAATTGAAGCCAGTTCTCTCCCTGTCAGAAGAGTGAATTACAAATATGGAAAGGGAGAAACCTAACATAAATTCTGTGGTGTGGGATTGAGAACTGGAAGTAACAGTGTGAACTCACAGTTTGCAAGATAGATAGAGATACTTAGATACAAACGTGTGTGTGTGTGTGTGTGTGTGTGTGTGTGTGTGTCCCCTATTTGCCCTATTGCTGTACAGGAGAGGGCCTGGGAGAAGCAGAATCCTAACAGCAATGGGCATATCTGGCACTCAAATCTTGGCTTGAGTACACTTAGGACCCAGAAATATCATTTTCCCTGAAAGGAATGAGAAATGGTGGATCCCGGGCCTGGAGCAGGGAATATGCAAGATGAGCCCCAAACATCTTTTTGTACCAAATGCAAGGATTTGCTTAAAGAATGTTAGGGGCATATGGAAAGGACCCGTGAGCCATCATCAAGGGACTTCTGCTGGCCAAATCTGGTACAAATGTGAACCAATCAAATTAAGAAAGTATAGCCCTATTTTGAATAAAATAGGAAAGCATGAGTCCATACTCATATATATAAATAAGTGAGACAATTGATGAGGCACAGGCTATTTATAGAGTTTCAGAGTATCCACAAAATATGTATTAATTACAAGGGGGAAATGGATGATTTTACACCAGAGAAGCCTTGCAGACATCACCTTAATTAAGTGAGCAGGGCAAACATCATTCATAATGTGACAAATTAAAGTCATGCACCACCTGATTGGATGCAAGGAGAGGAGCTCAGCATCACTTCTGTAGAAACATGACTCTAGTCATGACGAAACAGCAGACAAACCAACATTGGGGCTATAACCAAATAATTGGATTGCCATCACCAAAAATATCAAGGATATGAAAGTTACGGAAGGACTTGAAGAACTGTTTCAGAGCGAGGGAGATTAAGAAGATACAAAAACTACGAGCTAGCCGATCACAGTGGCTCATACCTGCAACCCCAGCACTTTGGGGAGGCCAAGGCGGGCAGATCTCCTGAGGTCAGGAGTTGGAGACCAGCCTGGCCAACATGGAGAAACTCTGTCTCTACTGAAAATACAAAAACTAGCTAGGTGTGGTGGTTTGTGCCTATCATCCCAGCTACTTGGGAGGCTGAGGCACGAGAATCACACGAACCCAGGAGGCAGAGTTTGGAGAGCTGAGATCACGCCACTGCACTCCAGCCTGGATGACAGAGTGAGACTCTGTCTCAAAAAAAAAGAAAATAAAAATGAATAAATAAATACATTAGAACCCAGATCAATTAAATCAAAGTTTGGAGGGATGGGATCCAGTGTTTTTTAAGGCTCCCAGGAGATTTCAATGTGCAGCTGAGATTGAGAACCACAGTTCTAGTAAGTCTGGATTAGTACTGGGTGGGGATGTGCAGAATTCAACTCCTGTGGCAGGTCATTCCTCTAGTGAGGTCTCTTAAGAGCTCTTCAGGCAAGATGACTCCGCAGGCAACCGAGGCTCAGCGCAGTACTGTAAGCCTCAGTGCACTTTTGAGAATCCTCCTCTTTACTTATCATTGCCTTCACTTCAACCTAAGAAACTTGGTGAGGCTATGAATTCAACTGATACTGTCATTTATCAAACTATTGCTCAAATGTCAGGTCTAATTTTTGGCTACCTCAGCCCTGTGGCAATAAGAGGATAGAGGTTCTTTTAACACAATCACAGAAAGTCACTGGACCATGCTTTAGATTGAGAATTTATAGCCTATTCTTTCTTTGTCTTTCTTTCTTTTTAAACTTGAAATAATCCCGGATTTCCTCCCCTCTCCCAACCAAGAACCATCTGAGAGTAAGTTGCTGATGTGATTATCCCCTAATCCTTTAGTGCAATCTTTCTCAATCAGGGTTCCTCATGTGATTGACAGAACAGAAAAAAAAAATGATTTGAATTTAAAAAAACAATCACCTCACCAGGAACTGAATTAGCCAGAACCTTGATCTTGGACTTCCCAGCCTCCAGAACTGTGAGAGTTAAATTTCTGTTGTTTAAGCCACCCAATCTATCATATTTTGTTTTAGCAGCCCAAGTTGATTAACACAAGGCCTCCTAAAGAAGGCTTGGAGGAAGTGCTACACTGTATACTCAGAAAGTTATTGTAGGCTCTTTCCTTCAGTGTGAATTTATTCAAGGGACTCTGGACCTGAGAGCTGACTCAGGCTTGGAAATTGGAACAAGAACTGTTTCTTTTTATCATGATGGCTTCAGTCAAGCCTCTGTTTGTCAAACTTAGAGTTTTTAGTTATACCTGATCCCGTAGAAATGTAATGGGCTGTACATCTCTCTCTGGCTTGTAGATGGCTGCCTTCTTGTTATACCCTCATGTGGCCTAGGTGCATGTATGTGAAAAGAAAGATCTCCTTTTCTTCCTCTTCTTAAAGGCCAATAATCCCATCATGAGGGCCCCATCCTTATAAACTAATCTAACCCTAATTACATTCCAAAGGCAGCATCTCTAAATATTATCATACTGGGGGTTCGGGTTTCAACATATGAATTTTGGGGAGAACACATTCAGTCCATAGTATTATACCCCTGGTCTCTTAAAAGTGCAGTGAAGTTTACAGTAGCCCAAACTGTAATCTTCATTCATTCATTCCATCCTACCAGTCCCAAAAGTCTTAATTTGGTCCAGCACCAACTCTAAAGTCTAAAGTCCAAAGTTTCATCTAGACTACTATAGGTGAGACTTGAGGTGTTCTTCATCCTGAGGCAAGTTCCTCTCCAGTGTTCAACCTGTGAAACCAGACAAATACATTGATAGGAAAGGCATAGGACAAACATTACAACTTCCAGAAGGAAGAAATAGGAGGCCAGGCACAGTGGCTCATGCCTGTAAATCTCAGCGCTTTGGGAGGCTGAGGCGGGTGGCTCACCTGAGGTCAGGAGTTCGAGACCAGTCTGGCCAACATGGCAAAACCCCATGTCTACTAAAAATACAAAAATTAGCCAGGTGTGAGGGTGGGCACATGTAATCCTAGCTACTTGGGAGGCTGAAGCATAAGAATCACTTGAACCCAGGAGGTGGAGGTTGCAGTGAGCCGAGATTGTGCCATTGCACTCCAA
>NW_016107708.1:90141-94094 GCF_001604975.1 Cebus imitator | reverse complement strand
AAAAAGGACAGGGTAATGTGTCCCAAGCAAATTCAAAACTTAGCAAGGTGTATTCTCTTTGATCTAAAGCCTTGAGAATAATCCTCTTTGGTTATATGCTCTGCTGTGTGAACCCACTGGGGTGATGGTCCACCTTCAGGGCTCACTGGGACAGTGGTACTGCCTCTGCAGCTCTGCCAGGCAGGGTGTGACCTCCCAGTTTCTGGGAGCCTAGTCTGAAGGTCCTGCATGATGGTTCTACCCCCAAGGCTTCAAGTGGTGGCCATCTGGCCAGCTGAAGTTGGGGCAGGTCTCTGAATCGTCACTGGGGTTCTCAAGGTCATTTTTCCATAGTTTTGAAGAAGAGAACAGATTTTGCAGCCAAATAGCTCCATTGTCCTGTCTTGCAGAATCTGAGAAGTCCTATAGTTTTTCTTCATTTCATCCCATATCCATCCCATATCTTTTGTTCAAACTGGCAATGTGCCTGCTTATATAATCCCATAAACCCTTCACAAAGCAATAGTCCAATCACACCCTTAGTGTTCCCTTTAGAACAAGCTTTCTCATTTTTTGCAATACTGGCAGGCTGAGTGAGGATTATCCAAATCTTCAAGTTCTGGTTCTTTTTTTTTTTTTTTTTTTTTTGAGACAGAGTTTTGTTCTTGTTGCCCAAGCTGGAGTGCAATGACAAGATCTCGGCTCACCACAACCTCCGCATCCTGGGTTCAAGCAATTCTCCTGCCTCAGCCTCCCGAGTAGCTGGGATTACAGGCATGCGCCACCATGCCTGGCTAATTTTTTGTATTTTTAGTAGAGATGGGTTTTCTCCATGTTGGTTAGGCTGCTCTTGAACTCCTGATCTCATGATCTGCCCGCCTTGGCCTCCCAAAGTGTTGGGATTACAGGCACAAGCCACCTTGCCCAGTAAGTTCTAGTTCCTTTTTGCTTAACAATTCCTTCTTCATCTCTCTTTTCTCACACTTTACTGTAAGCACTGAGGAGGAACCAAGCCATTCTTTCCATACTTTGCTTAGAAATCCCCTCAGCTGGCTGGGTGTTGTGGCTCATGCCTGTAATCCCAACACTTTGGGAGGCCAAGGTGGGAAGATCACAAGCTCAGGGGTTTGAGACCAGCCTGGCCAACCTCATGAAATCTTGTCTCTACTAAAAATACAAAAATTAGCTGGGTATGGTGGCGTGTGCCTATAATTCCATCTACTCTGAAGGCTGAGGCAGGAGAATCACTCGAAACCGGGAGGTGGAGGTTGCAGTGAGTGAGCTGAGACTGCGCCATTGCACTCCAGCCTGGACGACAGAGCAAGACTCTGTCTCTAAATAAATAAATAAATAAATAAATAAATAAATCTCCTCAGCTAAATATCCAGTTTTATCACCTGCAAGTTCTATATTCCACAAAACACAGAAACATGATTCAGCTGAGTTCTTTGCCATTTTATTATAAGGATCATTATTCCTTCAGCTTCCAATAACATGTTCCTATTTCTGTCTGTGGCTTCAACAGGATTTCCCTTAATGTCTATATTTCTAATACTTACCTCAAAACTGTTCCAGCCTCTACCCATTGTCCAGTTCCAAAGGTGCTTTCATATGTTTAGGTATTTGTTACAACAACATCCCACTTCTTAGCACCAAAATCTGTATTAATGTGGGTTCCCCATGTAAAAAGAACCAAATATATATATATGTATATATGTGTGTGTGTGTGTATATATATGTGTGTGTTTATATAGACATATATATATAGTGTGTGTGTGTGTGTGTGTGTGTGTGTGTATGTACATACACATGATTCATTTATTTATTTTGAGGTAAGATCTGGCTCTATTACAGAGACTGGAGTGCAGTAGTGCAATCTAGCTTAATACAACCTCTGCCTTCTGGGTTCAAGCCATCCTCCCACCCTTAGCCTCCCAAGTAACTGAGACTACAGGCATGTATCACCATGTCCTGCTAATTTTTGTATTTTTTGCAGAGAAGAGGTTTCACCGTGTTGCTCAGGCTGTTCATGAACTCAAGGGATCTGCCCACCTCGGCCTCCCAAAATGCTGGGATTACAGGGGTGAGCTATCATGCCCAGCAAGAGATTTATTATAAGGAATTTGTTCATATGAATATAGAGGCTGAGAAGTCCCAAGATCTGCAGCTGGCAAGCTGGAGCCCCAGGAAAGTTGATGGTGTAAGTTCTAGTTCAGGACTGAGTCAAAGACAGGAGAAGACTGATGTCCCAGATCACAGACAGTCAAGTAGAAGAAGTAAATTACCTGTTTATGGATGAGTTCCATGCAAACTGGGGAGAGCCATCTGCTTTACTAAGTCTACTGGTTCAAATGTTTATCTCATCTGGAAACACTCTCACGGACATCCAGAATAATGTTTGTTTGTTTGCTTGTTTGAGACAGAGTCTCACTCTGTTGCCCAGGTTAGAGTGCAGTGGTGTGATCTTGGCTCACTGCAACCTCTGCCTAAGGTTTAAGTCTCTGCTAGAGACGTAAAACAACACACACTTGCTATTTCACAGCGTTGGTGGGTCAGGAATCTGGGCACAGTTTGTGTCTGTGCCAGCTCTCACAAGGTGGCAGTCAAGGTGTCAATTGAGGCTGTGTTCTCATCTGAAGACTAGGGACAGATCCATGCTCAAGCTCACTTACCTGCTTGTTGACAGGATTCTGTTTTTTACAAAAGGTTGACAGAGATCAACCTCAATTTGGTGCCATTTGGTGCTCTCCAGCATGTCAGCTTGCTTCATTAAAGCATGCAGACACAGAAGGTGTAAAGCAAGACAGAAGTCACAGTCTTTTATAACCTAATCATGGAAGTGATAGCCATCACTTCTGCCATACTCTTTTTGTCAGGAGCAAATCACTGGGTCTGGATTACATGGGTGAACACCAGGGGGCAGGGATCTTTGTGAGCCATCTTTTTTCTTTGAATCGGAGTCTTGCTCTGTTGCCCAGGCTAGAGTGCAGTGGCATGATCTCGGCTCCTCTGCCTTCCAGGTTCAAGCAATTCTCCTGCCTTAGCCTCCCAAGAAACTGGGATTACAGGCATGTGCCACCACACCAGCTAATTTATGGTGAGCCATCTTAAAGACAACCTACCACAATAATCTTCAACCCTATCTAGGGAAGAAGACCAGTCTCAGATTTTCTCCATTTCCCTGAGTCTATTGCTTATACCTCATACCTCATATAAATTGCTGTTCTATTCAGAATTCTTGATTGCAAAGTTAAAAACTAATTCTGGTTAACTTAAGCAAAAATGGTCCCTATAAAGTTAGGCTTAGGCCGGGCACAGACAGTGGCTCACGCCTGTAATCCTAGCACTTTGGGAGGCCGAGGTGGGTGGATCACCTGAGGTCAAGAGTTCAAGACCAGCCTGGCCATCATGGTGAAACCTCATCTTTAAAAAAAAAAAAATTAGGCTAAGAATTCTAAGGAATTTTTTATATTCCCAAAAATGACCACTAGGTATGTAGTGAATACATCATGGTTTTTGTTTGTTTGTTTTCTTCACAGAAGAGATCTCTCTATATTGCCCAGGCTGGTCTCAAACTCCTGGGCTCAGGCGATCCTCCCATCTGCCCTCCCGAAGTGCTAACATTCCAGGCATGAGCCACTACACCCACCCCATCATGGTTTTTGAATGAGTGAGTGAAAGGATAAATATAAAAGTGAATAAATTAACAAAATCTCCAGAAGTGAGTGCATGTTACCTGGTGGCATATTTGGCTTGGGAAATCCCTCAAAAACTGGAACTGTTTGTTTGTTTGTTTGTTTGTTTATTCATTTTGAGATAGAGTCTGTCACCCAGGCTGGAGAGCAGTGGCACAATCTTGGCTCATTACAACCTCTGCCTCCTAAGTTCAAGTGATTCTCCTGCCTCAGTCGCCTGAGTAGCTGGGATTATAGGCACACACCACCATGCTCAGCTAATTTTTTTTTTTTTTTTTT
>NW_016107708.1:88845-90061 GCF_001604975.1 Cebus imitator | reverse complement strand
GACGGAGTTTCGCTCTTGTTACCCAGGCTGGAATGCAATGGAGCTATCTCAGCTCACTGCTTCCTCCGCCTCCTGGGTTTAAGTGATTCTCCTGCCTCAGCCTCCTGAGTAGCTGGGATTACAGGTGCATGCAAACCACGCCCCGCTAATTTTGGTATTTTTAGTAGAGACGGGGTTTCACCGTGTTGGCCAGGATGGTCTCGATTTCTTGACCTTGTGATCCATCTGCCTTGGCATCCCAAAGTGCTGAGATTACAGGCATTAGCCACCACGCCCGGCCAGGGAGCTGTTTTAATAACAGGATATTTATATGTATTCACTTGGAAAGTTGTCAACAATATGTTACTAGATGACAAAAGTACATTCTAGAACATTTTAAAAAATTCAGGTACATTTAATTTCAAGTGCTCATCAACTTTTCAAGTGTCCAATAACAAAACCGAAGGCAAGGTCGTGGAGGGGCTATTGATTGATGATTTGGAGATTTTTAAGAGGATTAAAAAAGAGCAGTTTCACAGAAGGCATTGGACACCCCAAAAAGAATCAATATTGGTGGCTCCACCAGTCCTAAGAAAAAAAGTTTATCAATTTTTTATTGCTCTGCATACATTATCCCAAAATGTAGTGACTTAAAGCAACAGCCATCATTTTATCAGCTTAACAATAACCCACAACACTCGGACCAACTAACAGCCATCATTTTATTACCTCACTCTGTTCCTGTAGTTGACTGGGTTCAGCGAAGCTGTTCTTGCTGGGATCTTTCAGGCAGTTGTAGTTAAGCCACAGCTGGGGCCTGCAGACTTCCTCTCAGCTAGGGTTTCAGCTAGATCATCCATATATGCCTCTCTCCCTGTGGCCTAGGTTTCCTCGCAGCACAGCAGCGGGATCTGCGTATGCGTGTCCCAAGGAGAGAAAGCCTCGGTGGCAGCTGATCCGCTCTTAAAACCTGGCCTCAGAAGTCATTTTACATCAGCTCCTCTGTATCCCATTTGTTAAAAGCAAATTACTAAAAGCAGCCCATATTCAAGGGAAGGAAAATTAAGAGTCCATTCTTTTTTCTTTTCTTTTCTTTTCTTTTTTTTTGAGATGGAGTTTCACTCTTGTCACCCAATGCAATGGTGCTATCTGGGCTCAGTGCAACTTCCGCCTCACATGTTCAAGTGATTCTCCTGCCTCGGCCACCCGAGTAGCTGGGACTACAGGTGCCCACACC
>NW_016107708.1:83348-87431 GCF_001604975.1 Cebus imitator | reverse complement strand
GTTTTACTATGTTAGCTAGGCTGGTCTCGAACTCCCAACCTCAGGTGATCCACTCACGTCGGCCTCCCAAAGTGCTGGGTTTTCAGACGTGAGCCACCGCTCCTGGCCTTAGACTCCACTGTTGATATAGCGAATCTCCAAGGACATGTGGACATGTTTTAAAAACCACCACAGGAGCCATTAAACTGGCTGCTCTGGGCTCTGCAAGTGAAGTCTTCCCAGGCAAATGCAATGACAGCTGAATAATGAGCAGGGTGCGCACTAACTTTAGCAAAGACAGACATAGGGACAGACCCTGGGCATGCTGTGGTCTGGGGCACGGAGCACAAACAGAGTTCATTTTCTATTCCCAGTGCTGGATCTCATCTCAGGTGCCCAACTTGCTTGCTCCTCAGGCCGGCTCCTTCTTGGGCAGTGCAATCTGATTTGGCAAAAGAAGCATGGGCTTTGAATGCAGACAGACCTGTTTCCAAGCCTGGTTATGCCACCTACTAACACTCAAACTTGGATGAGTTACTCATTATCTCTTTAGGGATCCAATCAGTCAGGGTCCTGCAGAAAACAGATGACACCCTTGATTGGGTAATTTGAGGACAGCTTAATAAAAGGGCTATTTACAAAGGTGAGGGTAAGGTGTAGAGTAACCAGGAGGGATAGTGCAGTACTCCAGTGCTCCGGGACTAGGAACAATAGGACCATTGCCTCCCCTGGGCATAAAGGGGCCAGCAAGGGGAATGGTTTTCAGAACCCAGAGACAGAGAGACTGTGTGCAGGGCACACCTGTGTTGAAATGGAACTGTCAGTGCTGCCCACAGCCAGTCAGTAAAGGCTCTGCAGAGGGAACCAGGGACCTTGCACTCAACTCTGGCCCGTCACCTCCTGCTGGTGCCAGGGTAAGCCAGAGGAGGAAGGAGCTTGCCAATGCTGACTTTCTCAAAACCTCAGCTTATGGGAGTTGAGTGGAGAGCCAATCTGGAGGGGCAAACAGAAGATACTCAACATAGAGATTACATGAAAAATGTATAAAAACAGCCTAGCCCAGAGATGACATTCAGTAGACCTTAGTTCCAACTCCCTGCTCAAATCTACTTAATAGAGAAAGTAAGTAAAGGTGTAGAAAAGGTGCTGGGCTTTACTTTGCATAAAAATGCACACAAATCTCCCAGGCACAGTGGCTCACACCTGTAATCCTAGCACTTTGGGAGGCCAAGGTGGGAAGATCACAAGCTCAGGGGTTTGAGACCAGCCTGGCCAACCTCATGAAATCTTGTCTCTACTAAAAATACAAAAATTAGCTGGGTATGGTGGCGTATGCCTATAATTCCATCTACTCTGAAGGCTGAGGCAGGAGAATCACTCGAAACCGGGAGGTGGAGGTTGCAGTGAGTGAGCTGAGACTGCGCCATTGCACTCCAGCCTGGACGACAGAGCAAGACTCTGTCTCTAAATAAATAAATAAATAAATAAATAAATAAATCTCCTCAGCTAAATATCCAGTTTTATCACCTGCAAGTTCTATATTCCACAAAACACAGAAACATGATTCAGCTGAGTTCTTTGCCATTTTATTATAAGGATCATTATTCCTTCAGCTTCCAATAACATGTTCCTATTTCTGTCTGTGGCTTCAACAGGATTTCCCTTAATGTCTATATTTCTAATACTTACCTCAAAACTGTTCCAGCCTCTACCCATTGTCCAGTTCCAAAGGTGCTTTCATATGTTTAGGTATTTGTTACAACAACATCCCACTTCTTAGCACCAAAATCTGTATTAATGTGGGTTCCCCATGTAAAAAGAACCAAATATATATATATGTATATATGTGTGTGTGTGTGTATATATATGTGTGTGTTTATATAGACATATATATATAGTGTGTGTGTGTGTGTGTGTGTGTGTGTGTATGTACATACACATGATTCATTTATTTATTTTGAGGTAAGATCTGGCTCTATTACAGAGACTGGAGTGCAGTAGTGCAATCTAGCTTAATACAACCTCTGCCTTCTGGGTTCAAGCCATCCTCCCACCCTTAGCCTCCCAAGTAACTGAGACTACAGGCATGTATCACCATGTCCTGCTAATTTTTGTATTTTTTGCAGAGAAGAGGTTTCACCGTGTTGCTCAGGCTGTTCATGAACTCAAGGGATCTGCCCACCTCGGCCTCCCAAAATGCTGGGATTACAGGGGTGAGCTATCATGCCCAGCAAGAGATTTATTATAAGGAATTTGTTCATATGAATATAGAGGCTGAGAAGTCCCAAGATCTGCAGCTGGCAAGCTGGAGCCCCAGGAAAGTTGATGGTGTAAGTTCTAGTTCAGGACTGAGTCAAAGACAGGAGAAGACTGATGTCCCAGATCACAGACAGTCAAGTAGAAGAAGTAAATTACCTGTTTATGGATGAGTTCCATGCAAACTGGGGAGAGCCATCTGCTTTACTAAGTCTACTGGTTCAAATGTTTATCTCATCTGGAAACACTCTCACGGACATCCAGAATAATGTTTGTTTGTTTGCTTGTTTGAGACAGAGTCTCACTCTGTTGCCCAGGTTAGAGTGCAGTGGTGTGATCTTGGCTCACTGCAACCTCTGCCTAAGGTTTAAGTCTCTGCTAGAGACGTAAAACAACACACACTTGCTATTTCACAGCGTTGGTGGGTCAGGAATCTGGGCACAGTTTGTGTCTGTGCCAGCTCTCACAAGGTGGCAGTCAAGGTGTCAATTGAGGCTGTGTTCTCATCTGAAGACTAGGGACAGATCCATGCTCAAGCTCACTTACCTGCTTGTTGACAGGATTCTGTTTTTTACAAAAGGTTGACAGAGATCAACCTCAATTTGGTGCCATTTGGTGCTCTCCAGCATGTCAGCTTGCTTCATTAAAGCATGCAGACACAGAAGGTGTAAAGCAAGACAGAAGTCACAGTCTTTTATAACCTAATCATGGAAGTGATAGCCATCACTTCTGCCATACTCTTTTTGTCAGGAGCAAATCACTGGGTCTGGATTACATGGGTGAACACCAGGGGGCAGGGATCTTTGTGAGCCATCTTTTTTCTTTGAATCGGAGTCTTGCTCTGTTGCCCAGGCTAGAGTGCAGTGGCATGATCTCGGCTCCTCTGCCTTCCAGGTTCAAGCAATTCTCCTGCCTTAGCCTCCCAAGAAACTGGGATTACAGGCATGTGCCACCACACCAGCTAATTTATGGTGAGCCATCTTAAAGACAACCTACCACAATAATCTTCAACCCTATCTAGGGAAGAAGACCAGTCTCAGATTTTCTCCATTTCCCTGAGTCTATTGCTTATACCTCATACCTCATATAAATTGCTGTTCTATTCAGAATTCTTGATTGCAAAGTTAAAAACTAATTCTGGTTAACTTAAGCAAAAATGGTCCCTATAAAGTTAGGCTTAGGCCGGGCACAGACAGTGGCTCACGCCTGTAATCCTAGCACTTTGGGAGGCCGAGGTGGGTGGATCACCTGAGGTCAAGAGTTCAAGACCAGCCTGGCCATCATGGTGAAACCTCATCTTTAAAAAAAAAAAAATTAGGCTAAGAATTCTAAGGAATTTTTTATATTCCCAAAAATGACCACTAGGTATGTAGTGAATACATCATGGTTTTTGTTTGTTTGTTTTCTTCACAGAAGAGATCTCTCTATATTGCCCAGGCTGGTCTCAAACTCCTGGGCTCAGGCGATCCTCCCATCTGCCCTCCCGAAGTGCTAACATTCCAGGCATGAGCCACTACACCCACCCCATCATGGTTTTTGAATGAGTGAGTGAAAGGATAAATATAAAAGTGAATAAATTAACAAAATCTCCAGAAGTGAGTGCATGTTACCTGGTGGCATATTTGGCTTGGGAAATCCCTCAAAAACTGGAACTGTTTGTTTGTTTGTTTGTTTGTTTATTCATTTTGAGATAGAGTCTGTCACCCAGGCTGGAGAGCAGTGGCACAATCTTGGCTCATTACAACCTCTGCCTCCTAAGTTCAAGTGATTCTCCTGCCTCAGTCGCCTGAGTAGCTGGGATTATAGGCACACACCACCATGCTCAGCTAATTTTTTTTTTTTTTTTTT
>NW_016107708.1:76342-83312 GCF_001604975.1 Cebus imitator | reverse complement strand
AAAAAAAAAAAGCACACAAGTGTGTTTTAACACAAAACATTTTTAACATTTATAATTTGCCCCCAGGAAGGTGGAAAGGCAAACATATCCTGTTTGGGAGGCACACCACAGCCTAGAGCAGCATCTAGTGGTTATTAAATACATAGAAAAATGTGGGAATTCTAGATATTCCCATGAAACCAACTGTTACAAACCCAAGTAATGGTTTCCAGGCAAACTGGACAGGTTTGTCTAGGCCTCCTGGAATTTGGATGCCATGTTTCTTTTCTTTTTTTTTTTGAGATGGACTCCCCCTGTGACACCCAGGCTGGAGTGCAGTGGCATGATCTTGGCTCACTGCAACCGGGTTCAAGAGATTCTCTTGCCTCAGCCTCCCCAGTAGCTGGAACTACAGGCGTGCACCACCATGCCCGGGTAATTTCTAGTAGAGACAGGGATGTTGGCCAGGCTGGTCTCAAACTCTTGACCTCAAAGCGATTCGTCGCCTTCGACTCCTGAAGTGCTGAGATTACAGGTGTGAGCCACCATGCCTGGCCTGGATGCCACGTTTCTAATCACCCCTTTCTTGGAACCCAACTGAGAATGTAACCACATAAAAAGTGCCAGCAGAGGATTCAAAAAATTTTTCAAAACCGCAGTGAGCCGTGTTGCCTGACAAAAATGGGAACTGACGTTTAGTTGTCACCTGACAGCCAGCCTCAGGAAAGTGTCTGCTTCACTTCTGCCTTCCCTTTTCTTATTGGAAATACAATATAAGGATATGAATGGTGTTTTTAAAAAAGAAAATCACTTATAATACCACACCCCCATCAGCCCCTTTTTTGCAATTGTGCTTTCTGGTCTCGAACTCCTGACCTCAAGTGATCTGCCTGCCTTGGCATCCCAAGGTGTTGAGATTACAGGCATGAGCCACCACGCCTGGCCTGGATACCATGTTTCTCATCATCCCTTTCTTGGAATCCATCTGAGGATGTAACCAGCTACTTCGCTCTTGTAACTTCATATTATAATATAGTTATAGACTACTTACTGCACTTGTGTTTTTCAACAGATACCACAAAGACTTCCTAATTATGAATCTTTAATCATTGCATAATATCCATTGAGATGATATACTGTAATTCATCAGTTATTCCCTTATTGTATATTTATTCTGTTCCTTCCCCCAATTTTTTTTTTTTTTTTTTTTTTTTTTTTTTTTTTTTATTTTTTTTTTTTTTTTTTTTTTTGCTTTTATAAAAAAATATTTTTGGCCAGGCATGGTGACTTAATAAAAGTTCTCATGGACATTTAAAAAAAATTGTTATATATTTATTTTTTGAATTGGGGCCTCCCTCTGTCACCCAGGCTGGAGAGCAGTGGCACAACCATAGCTCACTGCAGTCTAAAACTTCTGACCTCAAGCCATCTGTATTAGTCAGTTTTCATGCTGCTGATAGACATATCTAAGACTGGGAAGAAAAAGCAGTTTAATGGATTTACAGTTCCACATGCCTGGGGAGACCTCATAATCAAGGTGGAAGGCAAGGAGGACCAAGTTATGTCTTAAACAGCTGGCAGCAGGCAAAGAGAGAGAGCTTCTGCAGGGAAATTCACATTTTAAAAACTCTCAGATCTCATGACTTATTCACTGTCATGAGTACAGCATGGTAAAGATCTGCTCCCATGATTCAGTTACCTCCCACTGGGTTCCTCCTACAACACAGGGAAATTCAAGATGAGATTTGGGTGGTGACACAGCCAAACCATATCACTCAGCCCCTGGCCCCTCCCAAATCTCATGCTCTCACATTTGAAAACCAGTCATGCTTCCTACCAGTCCCCCAAAATCTTAACTCATTTCAGCATTAACTCAAAGGTCCACAGTCCAAAGTCTCATCCGAGACAAGGCAAGTCCTTTCTACCTATAAGCCTGTAAAATCAAAAGCAAGTTAGTTGCTTCCTGGATACAATGGGGTACAGGCATTGGGTAAATACAGTCATTCCAAATGGGAGAAATTGGCCAAAACAAAGGGACTTCAGGCTTCATGCAAATCTGAAATCCAGTGGGACAGTCAGATCTTAAATCTCCAAAATGATCTCCTTTGACTCTATGTCTCACATCCAGGTTATGCTGATGCAAGAGGTGGGTTCCCATGGTCTTGGGAAGCTTTACCCCTGTGATTTTACAGGTATAGCCTCCCTCCGGCTCCTTTCATGGGCAGCATTGCATTGAGTGTCTACAGCTTTTCCAGGCACATGGTGCAATCTCTTGGTGGATCTACCATTCTGGGGTCTGGAGGATGGTGGCTCTCTTCTCACAGCTCCACTAGGTGGTGCCCCAGTAGGGACTCTATGTAGGGGCTCCAACCCCACATTTCCCTTCTGCCCTACCCTAGCAGGGGTTGTCCATGAGAGCTATGCCCCTGCAGTGAACTTCTGCCTGGGCATCCAGGAGTTTCCATGCATTCTCTGAAATCTAGGAGGTGGTTCCCAAACCTCAGTTCTTGACTTCTGTGCACTGGCAGACTCAGTACCATGTGGAAGCTGCCAAGGCTTAGGGCTTGCACCCTCTGAAGCCATGGCCCAAGCCCTACATTAGCCTCTTTCAGCCAGGGCTGCAGCAGCTGGAGCAGCTGGGACACAGGGCACTTTGGTGTGCACTGCGTCCCATGCTGCACAAGGGTTCAAAGACCTAAGAGGGAATAGCAGGGGATAAAGAAATACATACAGACAGACATATATAAAGCTGGGCCAGGCAGTCCAAAAAGCTGATGATGTCAGTCTCTTTGGCCCCGACCTGCCTTAGAGTACTTTATTTTATATGTTCACAAAGCACATAGCAGAGGGAGGGTGCACTTACTTAGAACAGCCTGTGGTTACAACTCTCATACTTCAGTTAACATACTTCAGTTAACAACTATCTTGCAGCAAGGTCAGTGAGAACTGGTTATCTTTTTCTAGGCCTCTCTGCTCTTCTTCGAGACATACACATTCCCCTATTATGGTTTTGCTTCTCTGGAGTTCACCCAAAGTTCACAGCAGCCTTGCTGGTCCTTGATGGTGATCCCCCCAGAGGAGGTGGGTCACTCTGGCTCTCTACAGGGAACCAAGTTCCTAGGCTACACACAGCATGGCGACCCTGGGCCCGGCCCATGAAACCACTTTTTCTTCCTAGGCCTTTGGGCCTGGGATGGGAGGAGCTGCCATGAAGACCTCTGACACACCATGGAGACATTTTTCCCATTGTCTTGGGTATTAACATTTGGCTCCCTGTTACTTATGCAAACTTGTACAGTCAGCTTGAATTTCTCCTCAGAAAATGGGATTTTCTTTTCTATTGCATTATTAGGCTGCAAATTTTCAGAANATGCAAATTTCTGCAGCCTGCTTGGGTGTCTACTCAGAAAATGGGATTTTCTTTTCTATAACATTGCCAGACTGCAAATTTTCTGTACTGCTTCCCTTTTAAAACTGAATGCTTTTTTTTTCCTTATTTTTTTAATTTTTAGTAGAAACAGGGTTTCACCATGTTAGCTGAGCTGGTCTCGAATTCCTGACCTCAGATGGTCTGTCCGCTTTGGCCTCTCAAAGTGCTGGGATTACTGGCATGAGCCACCATGCCCGACCTAAAACTGGATACTTTTAATAGTACCCAAGTTACCTCTTGACTGCTTTGCTGCTTAGAAATTTCTTCTATCAGATACCCTAAATCATCTCTCTCAAGTTCAATGTTCCACAAATCTCTAAGGCAGGGGCAAAATGCTGCCAGACTCTTTGCTAAAACGTAACATGTGTTATCTTTGCCCCAGTTCGCAACAAGTTCCTCCTCTCCATCTAAGACTACCTCAGCCTAATTTCATTGTCCATATTATCAGTATTTTGGTCAAAGCCATTCATCAAGTCCTTACGGAGTTCAAAACTTTCCAATATTTTCCTGTCTTCTTCTGAGCCCTCCAAACTGTTCCAACCTCTGCTTGTTACCCAGATCGAAAGTCAGTTCCACATTTTTGGGTATCTTTTCAGCAGCACCCAACTCTACTGGTACCAATTTACTGTATTAGTCCATTTTCCCCCTGCTGATAAAGACATACTGGAGACTGGGAAGAAAAAGAGGTTTAGGCCAGGTAGGGTGGCTCACACCTGTAATCCCAGCACTTTGGGAGCCTAAGGCAGGCAGATCACAAGGTCAGGGGTTCAAGACCAGCCTGACCAACATAGTGAAACCCGTCTCTACCAAAAAATACAAAAAAAATTAGCTGAGCATGGTGGCATGTGCCTATAGTCCCAGCTACTCAGGAGGCTAAGGCAGGAGAATCACTTGAACCTGGGAGGTGAAGGTTGCAGTGAGCCAAGATTGCACCACTGCACTCCAGCTTGGGCAACAGAGGATTTCTAAACCTCTCAAAAAGAGACTTAATGGACTTACAGTTCCACATGGCTGGGAGGACTCACAATCATCGTGAAAGGCAAAAAGGAGCAAGTTACATTTTATAAAGATGGCAGCAAGCAGGCAAAGAGAGAGAGCTTGTGCAGGGAAACTTGTGTTTTTTAAAACTATTAGCTCTTGTGAGACTTATTCACTATTATGAGAATAGCACTGGAAAGACCTGCCCCCATGATTCAATTACCTCCCAACACGTGGGAGGTCCCTCCCACAACAGGTCCCTCCCACAACACGTGGGAATTCAAGATAAGATTTGGGTGGGAACACAGCCAAACTATATTACCGTCCTCCCACTTTACCCTCCCATAGTGCTGAGATTATAAACATGAACTATCAGGCCCAACCATGGACTTTATTTTTTGAGAGGGAGTCTTTCTCTTTTGCCCAGGCTGGAGTGCAGTGGTACAATCTGTCAGCTCAGTGCAACATCCAACTCTCCGTTCAAATGATTCTCCTGCCTCCGCCTCCTGAATAGCCGGGATTACAGGTACCCACTACCATGCTCAGCTAATTTTTGTATTTTTAGTAGAGATGAGGTTTCACCATGTTGGACCAGGCTGATCTCGAACTCCTGGTCTCAGGTGATCTGACCGCCTCAGCCTCCCAAAGTGCTGGGATTACAGGTGTGAGCCACTGCACCCAACCTTTTTTTGTTTTGTTTTTAATAGCTTAATGTATTTTAATAGCAAACTTACAGGAACAGCGCAGAAGACAGACAACATTAAAAACATGTACTTGCATGTAGGACAACTCAGTTAGAAAAGTACAGTGACTATCAAAGTTGAACCTTCTTGAGGCTTATTTTCCCAAAATGCCTGCAGTGGGATTCTGGGCATGGGGTGGTCAGGGATCTGGCCCCTGGTCTGAGGGTAGGCCTCTCCCACCATCCTCAGCTCCCCTCCGTGCTCCTCCTCTCAGCACAGTCATTGCCGTGCTTCAGCTGTGGCTCAGACTATACTGAATGGAAAAGCCCAAATTAGAGCAAAGGGGACCCCAAACAAAAATATTATTTGCTTTTACAGAACCCAGAGTCCAAACACCTAAAAGTTCTTTAATCACAACACCGTACCCTGCAAATCCCAGGACTAACTGAAAAGCAAAATTGGCCAGGTGCAGTGACTCATGCCTGTAATCCCAGCACTTTGACCAGCCAAGATTGGAGGATCACTTGAGCCCAGGAGGTGGAGACCAGCCTGGGCAACATGGCAAATTCCCATTTCTACAAAAAATGCATGGCCGGGCACAGTGGTGCACCTGTAGTTCCTGCTGCTTGGGAGGCTGAGGTGGGAGGATCCCTTGAGCCTTGGAGGTGGAAGTTGTAGTGCGCCGTGATCACGCCACACACCACTGCACTCCAGCCTGGATGACAGAGCAAGATCCTGTCTCAGAAAAAAAAAGAAAAAGAAAAGAAAAATTGGAGCTTCGGGCCCCTCTGCCCAGCAGCCCAGGCCTGAACTATAGTTTCCTTGGGATCAGGTTTCTGAACTTTAGACCTGTTGCACAGAGGTGATATTTCCCCATGAGAAAGAGTCCAGGCCTGGGGATCTTTGAGTATTTTGTTTTCAACCTCGTGGAAGAAAGCTGAAGTGCATTTCTCTCTGGCATGAGTTTTCTGGCCCCTGCCTCTGGTTATGACCTGAAGCGGCTGCGATCTAGGAAACTGGATGTGAGCCTTGGGCAGCTCTGAGCCTCATAACAAGAGTAAGACTCATTCCTGGGACCTGAGCAAAGTGGAAGACTGCAGGATCTGGGCGGGAGGTCCTTGGACAGGAAAAAGCATCAGAAGTAAGCCATGAATCTCCCCAGAGCCGGGCCCCAGGAAAGTGAGAAGCATTTGTTGACAAAAAGCATCAACTCTGTAAAATATTTGAAGAAATTTATTCTGAGCCAAATATGAGTGACAATGGCCGGTGACACAGTCCTCAGGAGGTCTCAAGAACATGTGCCCCGGGTGGTCAGGGCACAGCTTGCTTTTACACATTTTAGAGAGGCATAAGCCATCAATCAAATACACTTAAGAAATACGTTGGTTTGGTCCAGAAAGCTGGGACAACTCAAAGCAGGGGCTTCCAAGCTACAGGTGAATTGAAATATTTTTTTTCTTTTTCTTTTTTTTTTTTTTGAGATGGAGTCTCACTCTGTCGCCCAGGCTGGAGTACAGTGGCACGATCTGGGCTCACTTCAACCTCTGCCTCCCAGGTTCAAGGGATTCTCCCACCTCAGCTTCCTGAGTAGCTGGGATTACCATGACTGGCTGATTTTATTTTTAGTAGAGACGGGTTTCACCAGGTCAGCCAAGCTGGTCATGAACTCCTGAACTCAGGTGATTCACCCACCTTGGCCTCCCAAGGTACTGGGATTACAGGCAACAGGCACTGCCCAGCCGAATTTAAACATTTGCTGGTTGACAATTGGTTGATTTTGTCTAAAGACCTGGGATTGATAGAAAGGGAATGTTCAAGTTAAGGTAAAAGATTGTGGAGACCAAAGTTCTTTTAAGTATTATAGTGGCTGCCCTTAGATGACAAATGTTTCCTATTCAGA
>NW_016107708.1:68633-75741 GCF_001604975.1 Cebus imitator | reverse complement strand
AAAAAAAAAAAAGAAAAGAAAAGAAAAAAAAGAAATAATGATATATAGGGTTAAATAAAATCCATCTGATGAGAATTTATAATTTGTAGGGCATGACTCCCCAGACCCCTTCAATAAGTATTTGGGTAATATTAAAAAAACCAGAGTTTAGTCCTCAGGCTGCAGTGCTTGTCTGGTCATGCATGTGCCTATTGGTGCCAGAGTGAGCAGAAGCTCTCAGAGAGCTGCATTTAGGAATTGCCCCTGTCCTTCAACTTCTGCTTGGCCTTGGCCTCAGCTGTCCTGTGCACAGAGCTGGCTCCTGAGAAGACCTTGCACCCAGTGTAGTGCTTGGGTAGAGCTGAGAGGCCCTTAAGTCCTGAAGTTTCCCACATGGCTCTAAAAGGAATCCCTCCAGAGTCCTCTAAGAATATGGACATGTGGGTCAGGATTGGAGCAAAGACAACTACCCTGTCTTTCCCTTTGGGGACTCCTGGCACTGACCAGCCTGCTCTGTTCTGGGATTTGTCTTTTTAGCTGTGCATGTCTCAGTGAAGGAACTTGGGTCATTTCAGACAGATAGAACCACCCAATGGGTTCAGCTTGCCAGAGCCAATTTATCAAAAGAGGGGAATTGCGAGACAGAAAGAGTTATTCTCATAGAGCCAGCTGTGCAGGAGATTGGAGTTTTATTACTACTCAAATCGGTCTCCCTGAGCGTTGGAGGATCAGAGGTTTTAAGGACAATTTGGTAGGTGGGTGTAGGGGAGGCAGCCAGTGAGTCAGGAGTGCTGATTAGTTGGGTCGGAGATGAAATCATAGGGAGTCAAAGCTGTCTTATGTCCAGTAAGTTCCTGGGTGGGGACCATGGGATCAGATGAGTCAGTTTATAGATCTGGGTGGTGCCAGCTGATCCATCAAGTGCAGGGTCTGCAAAATATCTCAAGCACTGATCTTAGGCTTCACAATAGTGATGTTATTCCCTTCACAATAGTGATGTTATATCCCACCACAATAGTGATGTACTCCCCAATTTGGGGAGTCATGTAGCCTCCAGCTGTGTGACAATGGCAGGACAAGTCTCCAGGCAAGAAGGGGGTTTATTTTGGGAAAAGGCTATTACTTTCTCTGTTCTAAACTACAAATTAAATTCCTCCCCAGAGTTAGTTAAGCCTATCCCCAGGAAAGAATGAGGACAGATTGGAGGTTAGAAACAAGATGGAGTTGGTTAAGTCAGATCTCTTTCACTGTCTCAGTTACAATTTTGCAACGGTGGTTTCACTCTCCCCCTACCACTTCCATGGCTGAAGAGCTTCTGATACCAAGTGTGGGGGAAACGCTGTTGGACCAAGTCACATAGACTCCTTCTTGCCAAGGGTTTCTTCTACACTGAGGTCTGGGCTGAAAGATGATTCAGGAGTACTTTGCATTTCTGGAAAGAGAGGATGCAATTTGGCAAATCCCGAAAATGAGATATATGGCATTCAACACCAAAGACTGCATATCTAAGCTAAGTCCTGCAATTCTGGGGAAACATTCTGCATTTTTTTTTTTTTTTTTTTACTCCCAAAAATTTTTTTTTTTTTTTTTTTTTTTTTTTTTTTAATGTGCTTGGGCCTCAGAAGGGCCAGGATGTGGAATGGAAAACTGAGGGTCAGATGGGCTTAGGTGTACATCTCTTGCTTTGTGAGGTTCATGCATTAAAAAGTAATAATACCACAATGAGATACCTCTTCTTGTTCTTCTTTTTTCTTTTTGAGATGGAGTTTCACTCTTTTTGCCCAGGCTGGAGTGCCATGGCATAATCTTGGCTCACTGCAACCTCTGCCTCCCAGGTTCAAGCAATTCTCATGCCTTATCCTCCCAAGTAGCTGGGATTACAGGCACCCGCCTTATGCCTGGCTAACTTTTTGTATTTTTAGTAGAGACGGGGTTTCACCAGGTTGGCCACACTAGCCTCAAACTCCTGACCTCAGGTGATCCACCCACCTCGGCCTCCCAAACTGCTGGGATTACAGGCGTGTACCACCACACCTGGCCGGATACCTCTTTATACCTATGAGGGTAGCCATTATTTTTACAAAGTGTTGGTGAAAGTAATAGAGAAATTGGAACGCTCATATATTGCAGTGTGAAAGGAAAATAAGTCCCGGGGCCCCTAAATCTATCTCTAAACTAAAGGGAAAAGTCAAACTGGGAACTGCTTAGGGCCAACCTGCCTCTCATTCTATTCAAAGTCACCCTTCTGCTCACTGAGATGAATGCATATTTGATTGTCTCCTTGAGGCTAATCAGAAACTCAAAAGAATGCAACAATTTGTCTCTTATCTACCTATGACCTGGAAGTCCCCCTCCTGGCTTTGGCTTCGTCCTACCTTTGTGTCCAGTTGTCTGCATATTCCAGAACATCTCACATATATTGATTGATGTCTTCTGTCTCCCTAGAACACGTAAAACCAAACTGTGCTCTGACCATCTTGGGTACATGTCGTGAGGACCTCCTGAGGGTATGTCATGGGCCTTGCATCCTCAAACTTGACAAAATAAATTTTCTAAGTTAACTGAGACCTGCCTCAGATTTTCGGGGTTCACAGCAGGTGGGGCTATAAAAATATGAGCTGCTATGGAAAATAGTATGACAGTTTCTTAAAAAGGCAAATATAGCATTACCATATTATCCAGCAAGCCACTTCTGGGTATAAACTCAAAAGAATTGAAAGCAGTGGCCTAAACCTATATCTATATTTGTATGTTCACAGCAGCATTATTCACAAGAGCCAAAAGATGTAAACCACCCAAGGGCCTATCAACAGATGAGTGGATAAACAAAATGTGATATATTCATATAATGGAATATTACTTAGCCTTAAAAAGGAATTAGATGGTGATACATACTACAATATAGATGAACCTTGAAAACATTATGCTAAGTGAAATAAGTCAGCCACGGAAGGACAAATGTCATGTGATTACACTTATATGAGGTACCTGGAGTAGACACATTCATCCATACAGAAAGTTTATAGAAGTGGCTGGGCTTGGTGGCTTATGCCCGTAATCCTAGCACTTTGGGAGGCCAAGTCTGGTGGATCACCTGAAGTCAGGAGTTCGAGACCAGTCTGATAGATATGGTGAAACCCCATCTCTACTAAATACAAAAAAATTAGCCGGGCATGGTGGCACATGCCTGTAATCCCACCTACTTGGGAGGCTGAGGCAGGAGAATCGCTTGAACCTGGGAGGCGGAAGTTGCAGTGAGCCAAGATTGAACCGTTGCACTCCAGCCTGGGCAACAAGAGTGAAACTCCATCTCAAAAAAAAAAAAAAAAAAAAAAAAAAAAAAAAAAAAAAAAAAAGAAAAAAAAAAAAAAAAAAAAAAAAAAAAAAAAAAAAAAAAAAAAAAAAAAAAAAAAAAAAAAAAGTGTACAGAGGTTACTAAGGGTTAGAGGGAAGGAATGTGGAGTTACTGTTTAATGGGTGAGGGATTTTTCTTTGGAGTGATGAAAAAATTCTGAAAACGCATAGTGGCAATGGTTGAACATCGTGAATGTACTTAATGCCACATCACCGCTCAACCACTGTCAGCCCTGGACTTTCTAACATTTGTTCCAGGACATCTCTACTGCCCCAGAACCTGGATGGCGCCCTTGCTGTGGTTCATGATCCTAGAAAGGGTTCTTTGCAACACAAGATCCCAATTCAGATCTGGGCAAGATGCAGTTGATTGGCCAAGCCTGTATTTTAGTTGCCCATGTTCTACGTGCAAAGAAGCTGGAAAAACAAGTGTCTGGTCTTATGGCTTCTATAGTTGAAGATTAAGGTCTTTGTCTCCCACCAAAAAGAGCCTTAAAAGAAAAGTCAAAACTAGACTTCACCCATCTTCACCTAGATTTTCCCCAGCCTCTCAAGCTACTGTGCTAGTCACTATCCAGATGTCATGTTTCCTTGTAGTACACAGCAGAGTTCCTGAAGATTTAAAGAAAAAATTTAATTGAAGAATGACTTCTGATGCTGGCAATGAAAGACACTTGCTTGGATGGAGGCAGGGTGTGAACATGTGTGTGTGTAATAATTTTATGGCATCCTCACTATATTTGGTATTATTACTGGTTTTTTGTTTTGTTTTGTTTTGTTTTGTTTTGCTTTCAAGATGGGGTTTCACTCTTGTTTCCCAGGCTGGAGAGCAGTGGTGGGATCTCAGCTCACCATACCCTCCTCCTCCTGGGTTCAAGCAATTCTCCTGCCTCAGCCTCCTGAGTAGCTGGGATTACAGGCATTTGCCACCATGCCTGGCTAATTTTGTATTTTTAGTAGAGGCAAGGTTTCTCCATGTTGTTCAGGCTGGTCTAAACTCTCAACCTCAGGTGACCCGTCTGCCTTGGCCTCCTAAAGTCAAAGTGCTGGGATTAGAGGTGTGAGCCACTGTACCTGTCCTATTATTGTTTTTGTTTTTTTCTTTTTGTTTTGTTTAGAGATGAGGTTTCACCATGTTGCCCAGGCCGGTCTTGAACTCCTGAGCTCAGGCAATCTGCCCGCCTTGGCTTCCAAAGTGCTAGGATTACAGGAGTGAGCCACCGTGCCCGACCCTATTTGTTTTTTTTTTCAGATTTTAATTTTTATTTTTAGAAACAGGGTCTTGCTCTGTCGCCCAGGCTGGAGTGCAGTGGCATGATTTTAGCTCATTGCAGCCTCAATCTCCCAGGCTCAAGTCATTCTTCTGCCTCAACTTCCCAAATCACTGTGAGAACAGGGATGAGCCATTATGCCAGCTGATATTTTAAATTTACATTTTTGTATAGGCAGTATACTCATCTGGTTCAATATAAAAATTTTAATTCTTAGAAGTCTTGCTTACACGCAAGTCACCATCCAGCCCATTACCTCCCTACTGGCCTTTTGTAGAGAACCACTTTAGTGAATCTTTCCAATTTTTGTTTGTTTTGTTTTTATAGAGACTGGGTTTTGCCATGTTGCCCAGGCTGTTCTTGAAGTCCTGGACTCAAGCAATCCACCAACCTTGGCCTCCCAAAGTGCTGGGATTACAGGCCTGTTTTTTTTCCAGTGTTTGTTTATGCAAATAAAAGAAAATATAAATAAGTATGTATTCTTATTTTCCTGACTTTCTTACAAAAACAGGTAGCATGTTGTTTTTACTGTTCTGCATCTTGTCTTTACATTTAACAATATTTTCTCGAGAAAAAATTTTTTTGGAAGGGACAGGGTTTCAGGTTTCACTCTATTGCCCAGGCTGGAGTACAGTGGCACGATCTTGGCTCACTGCAGCCACTGCCTCCCAGGCCTGCAGGATCCTCATGCCTCAGCCTCTCAAGTAGCTGGGACTACAGGGAGTGCACCACCACGCCTAGCTAATTTTTGTAGTTTTTGTAGAGACAGGTTCTCACTATGCTGCCCAGGCTGGTCTTGAACTCCTGGGCTCAAGCGATCTGCTTGCCTTGGCCTCCCAAAGTGCTGGGATTATAGGCATGAACCACTGTGCTCAGCCACGAAATTTTTATGTCAACTTATAAAAAGCTTTCATTTTTTTTTTTTTTACTTTAAAAATACTTTCATCTACTATGTAGATGAACTATGGTTTATTCAACCAAACACCAACAGATAGACATTTAGGATGTTTCCAGTATTTTACTATTAAAAATAATTTAACAATAAGTGAAGTTTACCTTATAGTAAACTGTAGTAAATACATTAATACAATAAATAATCTCATAAGTAAATCATTTTTTAAACCCAGTCTTACAGTAAGCACACATTATTTTGTCCATATGCAGGAATATCTGTCAGATACATTTTTTGAAGTGAGATTGCAAGGTTAGAGAATGTGTACATTGTAATTTTGGTGGATAGTGCCAAATTTCCTTCTATGGGGGAGGTGCCAGTTTGCACCAGACCAGCTGTGTATGAGTATGTCTGTTTTCCCACAGTCTCAGAGAGTGTGTTGTCAGCCTTTTGAATTTTTGCCAATCTGATAGGTGAGAAACTTAATTCAGTGTGGGTAAGGTTTGCCTTTCTTGGCTCATGCCTGTAATCCCAGCACTCTGAGAGGCTGAGGCGGGCAGATGACTTGAGGTCAGGAGTTTGAGACCAGCCTGGCCAACATGACAAAACCGGTCTCTACTAAAAATGCGAAAATTAGCCTGGTGTGCTGCCATGTGCCTGTAGTCCCAGCTACTCAGGAGGCTGAAGCATGATAATCGCTTGAACCCAGGCAGCAGACATTGCAGTGAGCCGAGATCAGTCCACTGCACTCCATCCTGGGCAACAGAGTGAGATTCCATGTCCAAAACAAAAAGAAAAGGAAAAATGCAGAAAAAGCATGCACATAGTTTTTAGAAAAAAGCAGTGAAAATTACCCTTAAACATGTGAAAAAAATGTTCAGCTTCACTCATAACAAGAGAAATGCAAATCTTTTTTTTTTTTTGAGATGGAATCTTGTTCCAGCACCCAGGCTGGAGTGCAGTGGAATGATCTTGTCTCACTGTAACCTCAGCTGCCTGGGTTCAAGCGAATCTCATGCCTCAGCCTCCTGAGTATCTGGGACTATAGGTGCACGGCACCACACCCAGCTAATTTTTGTATGTTTAGTAGAGACTGACTTTTGCCATGTTAGCCAGGCTGGTATTGAACTTCTAACTTCAAGTGATCTGCCTTCCTCAGCCTCCCAAAGTGCTGGGATGATAGGTGTGAGCTGCTGTACCTGGCCTGCATTTTTCTACAAAACTATGGTCTTTGACTTCTTGATTTCTAGAGGTTCTTTTGTTGTTGGTGGTGGTGGTTTTCAAATTTGGTCTGGGGTTCCCCCCCCTCCCCGAGAGAGATAGGATCTCACTAGGTTGTCCATGCTGGTCTTAAATCCTTGACTCAAGAGATCCTCCAAAGTGCTGGGATTAAGAAGTGAGCCACTATGCCCAACCAGTTTTTTTTTTTTTTGAGGCGGAGTTTCGCTCTTGTTACCCAGGCTGGAGTGCAATGGCGCGATCTCAGCTCACCACAAACTCTGCCTCCTGGGTTCAGGCAATTCTCCTGCCTCGGCCTCCTGAGTAGCTGGGATTACAGGCACGCACCACCATGCCCAGCTAATTTTTTGTATTTTTAGTAGAGACGGGGTTT
>NW_016107708.1:47182-68271 GCF_001604975.1 Cebus imitator | reverse complement strand
CCTCAGCCTCCCAAAGTGCTGGGATTACAGGTGTGAGCCACTGCGCCTGGCGATGCTTTTTTTTTTTTTAGGTTGTAAGAATTCTTTACATATTCTGGAAATAGTCTTTATCAGACATGTAATTTGCAATTGTTGTTTTCCCATTTTATGGATTGACTTTTCACATTTATTTGTTTGAATCAGGGTATTGCTTTGTCACCCGGGCTGGAGTGCTATGGCACAATCTTGGCTCACTGCAACTTCCTCCTTCCTGGTTCAAGTGATTCTCCTGCCTCAGCCTCCTGAGTAGCTGAGATTACAGGCGTGTAAATTTTTGTATTTTTGATACAGACCGGGTTTCGCCTTGTTGGCAAGGCTGGTCTTGAATTCCTGACCTCAAGTGACCCACCTGCCTCAGCCTCCCAAAGTGCTGGAATTATAGGCGTAAGCCACCATACCCCCTTGACTTTTCAGATTTTTGATGGTGTTTTTTTGAGTTCTAAAAGTTTTAAATTTTGATGATGGCCAATTTATCCTATTCTCTTTCTTTGCTTATGCTTTTGGTGTCATATCTAAGTAAGGATTTCTTTTTTCTTTTTTTGAGACGAAGTTTCACTCTTGTTGCCCAGGCTGGAGTGCAGTGGTGCAATCTTGACTACAAGCGATTCTTGTGCTTCAGTCTCCCAAGTGACTGGGATTATAGGTGCCTGCTCCCACGCCCAGCTATTTTTGTATTTTTAGTAGCGACAGGGTTTCGCCATGTTGGCCAGGCTGCTCTCAAACTCTTGACCTCAAGTGATCCACCCTCCTCAGCCTTCCAAAGTGCTGGGATTGCAGGTGTGAGCCACCGCACCCGGCCTGTAATGCTTTCTTAATAGCCAGACATAATGCACTAGGTGAAAGGAATTTTTGTAAATGGGCCTTTAGTCCTGCACTGGTAAGGTTTATAAGGAGGGGAAGTTTTCTACAGTCCTATGTTTCTATCTCAGTCTTTTAGTGAGCCGTTCCTATAGACTGGGAACTGCAGAAGTGTCTCTCTTACTTTATTTTTATTTTAGGCTAGGTCTTGCTCTGTCACCCAAGCTGGAGTGCAGTGGCACAAACACAGCTCACTGGGCCAAAGTGGTCCTCCTGCCTTAGCCTCTGAGTAGCAGAGACTACAGTTGCGTGCCACCATGCCTGGCTAATTTTTATTTTTATTTTTTTGATGGACAGATCCTCCCTCTGTCGCCAGCCAGGCTGGAGTGTAGTGGCACAATCTCGGCTCACTGCAACCTCCACCTCCCAGGTTCAAGCGATTCCCCTGCCTCAGCCTCCTGAGTAGCTGGGACTACAGGCGTGCACCACCACGCCCGGCTAATTTTTTGTATTTTAGTAGAGACGGGGTTTCACCATGTTGGCCAGATGGTCTTAGACTCCCTGACCTTGTTATCCGCCTGCCTCAGCCTTTCAAAGTTCTGGGATTATAGGTGTGAGCCACCGTGCCCGGCCAATTTTTAAATTTTTTGTAGAGACAGGGTCTCACTATGTTGCTCAGGCTGGTCTTGAACTCCTGGGCTCAAGCATTCCTCCCACCTTGGCCTTCCAAAGTGCTAGGATTATAGGTGTGAGCCACTGTGGGCAAACTTCTCAGTTTTTTTCTCCCCACTTTGGTGGGAGAGGATGGCTAGAGTGGGCTTGAATTGGGTATTTGCTGCAGTTTTGTTAGATTATTTGCAAGTTTTCCACAATGTAATTAACCTATTTGTGCCTGAAGTTGCAATTTTTTGAATTCTTCCAATGAGACCTTGACGATGACCTTGAGCAGTAGGATATAAATAACTCCACATACTTAATGGAACACTAGGCTTAAATGGTTGATCAGGTAAGAAGACCTATATCATTGATTTATTTATTTTTAGAGACAGGATCTCCCTCTGTTGTCCAGGCTCATCTCAAACTCCTGGCCTTAAGCAATCTTCCCCCCTCAGCCTCCGTAGTAGCCTGGATTACAGGCATGAGCCGCCATGCCAGCTTCTATATCATTTAGAGCAGTTGTCTCATGGAAGTCTTTACCCATCTCTGGATCTAATCCCTCTTGGTGAACTTGGTCCTGTACTTCCATAGCTTTCTCACAGTCATATATCAATATTGGGCCTTCAGTTTCCAACAGAAGACTTCATTTATTGCTCCATAAGTTATTGGTAATCAAGTTTATATCCCTCACTTGCTTTTTCTCCTTGGGGGCCTTAATTATTTTTTTCCGGTGGGGCTGTACTCTACCCATTAGGAAAACGTGACCTATCAGCATAAAAGTGAAGTGGAAAGCTTGTCTTGAGTTTAAAAGCTGAGCTCCATTGAGTGCTCCACTGTCAACTGAGATGTAGGAGTTTTTCCTGAATTGGCTGCACAGCCACAGGACCCTTAGGCAGAGAGCCCTGCTCCTGAACCCACAGAGTCTAAGGCAGCAAGTGGCATTGCCTCCCCGCCAGCACCCATGCTGGGCAGATGCTTGCCTAGCCTCTCTTTGTTGTCCTGGAGCAGGGGTCAGTAAACAACAGCCTGTAGGCCAAATCTGGCCTGCTGCCTTTTTGCAAATAAAGTATTATTTGCAAAATATATTTAATGTGGATGTGGCTGTGGAACACAGCCACAACCATTCTTTCATATATAATTTAGGACTGCTTTCATGCCACAGTGGCAGAGCTGGGCAATCATAATAGAGACCAAAAGGCCTGTGAAACTTTAAATATTTACTATCTGGCCCTTTACAGAAAAAGTTTGCCAAGTCCTATTCTGGAGAACTGTAACTGTGAAGGAAGCTTGGTAGTCTCCTCTTTCTAGACTGTTCCAAAGCCCTAACCTGGCATGAAGGGGCCAGCTGGGGTGTGGCCATGGCCCTTCTGGCTCCTCCATCCTGGCTGATTCCCATTTTCTACTTACTAACAAAGAACAGTGTCTTAGTTTGAGTAGCCCCAGAAGGCGACTCTGAGACAAGGATTTAAGTGAAACTAGGTGATGTTAGAAGGTATCCCTTGATACTTCAGTAAGGGAAAGAGGAAATGAGAGAGGAAAGGAAGTCAACAAAGAGTATGTCATGAAGCAAGTTACCACTGTGGGCAGCTGGAGCTACGGAGCCCTGCAAGCCAGCATGAAACACTGCCTCAGTGTTATCCCACCTGAAGAGGGAGGAAGCTGGGGTATTTGTAAACCAGCTCCTGCCAGTGATTAAGTAAAGGGTTGCTGTGCTGCCAGGAGGTATTAATTCTCTCTCACTTCTGGCCAGTTTTTAAATTTTTTTTATTTTTATTTTTTGAGATGGAGTTTCACTCTTGTTGCCCAAGCCAGAGTGCAATGGCGCGATCTCAGCTCACTGCAACCTCTGCCTCCTGGGATCAAGAGATTCTCCTGCCTCAGCCTCCTGAGTAGCTGGGATTACAGGCATGCACCACCAGGCCTGGCTAATTTTGTATTTTTAGTAGAGACGGGGTCTTTCCATGTTGGTCAGACCGACCTTAGGTGATCTGCCTACCTTGTCCTCCCAAAGTGCTGGGATTACATGCATAAACCACCACACCCAGCCTTTTTTTTTTTTTTTTGAGATGGACTCTTGCTCTGTCACCCAAGCTGGAGTGCAATGATGTGATCTTGGCTGGCTGCAACATCCACCCAGGGTTCAAGTGATTCTCCTGCTTTAGCCTCCTGAGTAGCTGGGACTATAGTTGCCTGCCACCACACCTGACTAAGTTTTTGTATTTTTAGTGAAGGCAGGATTTCACCATGTTGGCCAGGTTGGTCTTGAACTCTTGACCTCAAGTGATCCACCCCCTGGCCTCGGCCTCCCGAAGTGCTGGGATTACAGGAATAAGCCACTGCACCTGGCCTCTTCTGGCCTGTTTTGAAGAACAGAGAATGCTCTCAGGCAATTCGATGCAAGTTCTGGCATTCAGAAGTTGAGCCGGCAAGCAATGGAATGGTAAAGGTTAAGAGGGTGCAGACAGAATACTAACAGCATCTGCTACAAGAAAATAAAGATACCAAAGTGGCTGTGCCCAAAGATCCTCAGGGTGGAGGGTATGATTCCCAGAAAAGGCAAAAAAACCCCACAAAAATTCCTCTGGAAATATCTAGTTGAAGCGGTCTGAGTGTGCACTTCTGTCTGTGTGATCCTGGCCAAGCTCCCTCTACTCATGGAGGTTCAAGGTTCCTATCTGTGAGGCTGAAATGATATGATGCGGCTCCTCCCTGTCCTGGGGGAGGGACACATGACTCATAAGACATTCAAAGATATAGGGACTAAAATGTTGGAAAGTTTATTTTCTCCTTAAATGGGAATCCTACTATTTTTACTGATAACAAGAAGGTATATTGTAAATGGGGTTGGTTGGTTTGTTTTTAGATGGAGTCTTGCTCTGTTGCCCAGGCTGGAGTGCAGTGGCACAATCTCACTGCAACCTCCACCTCCCAGCTTCAAGCAATTCTCCTGCCTCACCTCCCTACCCTCAGTAGTTGGGACTACAGGTGTGCACCACCACGCCCAGCTAATTCTTGTATTTTTAGAAGAGGTGGGGTTTCACCATGTTAGCCAGGCTGGTCTTGAACTCCTGACCTCAGGTGATCCACCTGCCTCTGTCTCCCAAAGTGATGGGATTACAGGCATGAGGCACTGCACCTGGACATATTTTTTTTTTTTCAATCCAGAGCTGTAGAAAATAGAAAATTCTAAATGCACCCCAAAGCTAGCCACACCTAAATGTTTAATGTAACTTTCCAGATGTTCAGTGTATATATAAATTTATATTTTTACATAGAAAAATTCATAGGGAACATAATAGTTTTGGTTTCTTTGGGGGGGATAGAGTTTCACTCTTGCCGCCCAGGGGAGCACAATGGCTTGATCTCAGCTCACTGCAACTTCCTCTTCCCAGGTTCAAGCAATTCTCCTGCCTCAGCCTCCTGAGTAGCTGGGATTACAGGTGCCTGCCACCATGCCCAGCTAATTTTTTGCATTTTTAGTGGAGACTAAAAATACAAAATACCATGTTGGCCAGGCTGGTCTCGAACTCCTGACCTCAGGTGATCCACCTGCCCTGGGCTCCAAAAGTGCTGGGATTACAGGCTTGAGCCCCTGTGCCTGGGCCATAGGGAACATAATAGTTTTTAATCTGCTTTTTGTTTTTTATTTGACAATATGCTGAGGGCATATTGGCATACATCGAAGGACAGGCATGAACCTTATCCTATTTAATAACTATACTACATATGATTCCACTGTATGATTGGTTAAACCATAGTTTAACCAGTCTACTGTTGATGAACTTTTGTGATTTTTCAATTAGCCTATATAATAAATAATGCTACAAGGAATATTCTAGTATATTTATTTTTGGCCAGTTGTGGAAACAGGGTAAATTTCAAGATGTGGAATTGCTTGATCAGAGAGTATGCACATTCAAGAATTTTGAAAGTACCATCAATTGAAAGATTGTATAAAAGTACTTGCCCAGTCACAGAAGGTGAGGGCCCATTTTACCTCACTAACACCGGGCATTCTCAGTCTTTGTGAACTATAGTTTTCACGTCAGTTGCTCATTTTTCCATTGGAGTACTAATTTTTTATTTTATTTACATGAACTCTTTATGTATTAAGGATAATATATCGTGAAGATATTGACAAGGTAACAGTAAGCTCTGATGGAAAGATGACACAAAACATCACTTGCTTCATTTATATAAGGCCAGGCATGGTGGCTGAGTTCAGGTGACTGAGCCAGGCTGAGTTTGAGACCAGCCTGGGCAACACAGCAAAACCCTGTCTCTACATAAAACAGCAACAACAACAAAAATATTAGCCAGGCGTGGTGGCATGTGCCTGTAATGTGCCTGTAGTCCCAGCTACTGCTACTTGGGGAGCTGAGGTGGGAGGATCACTTAAGCCTAGGAGGTCAGGGCTGCAGTAAGCCGAGATTATACCACTGCACCCAAGCCTGGATGATAAGGTGAGATCCTGTCTCAAAAAAAAAAGAAAAGAAAAAAAGAGAAAAAAGTAGTTGTTGGCCAGGCACAGTGGCTCACGCCTATAATCCCAGCACTTTTGGAGGCCGAGGCAGGCGGATCACCTAAGGTCAGGAGTTTGAGACTAGCCTGACCAACATGGAGAGACCCCCCACCTCTACCAAAAATACAAAATTAGCTGGGCGTGGTGGCACATGCCTGTAATCCCAGCTATTCGGGAGGCTGAGGCAGGAGAATTGCTTGAACTCAGGAGGCAGAGGTTGCGGTGAGCCGAGATCATGCCATTGCACTCCACCCTGGGCAACAAGAGCAAAACCCTGNCACCCGGCCTGTAATGCTTTCTTAATAGCCAGACATAATGCACTAGGTGAAAGGAATTTTTGTAAATGGGCCTTTAGTCCTGCACTGGTAAGGTTTATAAGGAGGGGAAGTTTTCTACAGTCCTATGTTTCTATCTCAGTCTTTTAGTGAGCCGTTCCTATAGACTGGGAACTGCAGAAGTGTCTCTCTTACTTTATTTTTATTTTAGGCTAGGTCTTGCTCTGTCACCCAAGCTGGAGTGCAGTGGCACAAACACAGCTCACTGGGCCAAAGTGGTCCTCCTGCCTTAGCCTCTGAGTAGCAGAGACTACAGTTGCGTGCCACCATGCCTGGCTAATTTTTATTTTTATTTTTTTGATGGACAGATCCTCCCTCTGTCGCCAGCCAGGCTGGAGTGTAGTGGCACAATCTCGGCTCACTGCAACCTCCACCTCCCAGGTTCAAGCGATTCCCCTGCCTCAGCCTCCTGAGTAGCTGGGACTACAGGCGTGCACCACCACGCCCGGCTAATTTTTTGTATTTTAGTAGAGACGGGGTTTCACCATGTTGGCCAGATGGTCTTAGACTCCCTGACCTTGTTATCCGCCTGCCTCAGCCTTTCAAAGTTCTGGGATTATAGGTGTGAGCCACCGTGCCCGGCCAATTTTTAAATTTTTTGTAGAGACAGGGTCTCACTATGTTGCTCAGGCTGGTCTTGAACTCCTGGGCTCAAGCATTCCTCCCACCTTGGCCTTCCAAAGTGCTAGGATTATAGGTGTGAGCCACTGTGGGCAAACTTCTCAGTTTTTTTCTCCCCACTTTGGTGGGAGAGGATGGCTAGAGTGGGCTTGAATTGGGTATTTGCTGCAGTTTTGTTAGATTATTTGCAAGTTTTCCACAATGTAATTAACCTATTTGTGCCTGAAGTTGCAATTTTTTGAATTCTTCCAATGAGACCTTGACGATGACCTTGAGCAGTAGGATATAAATAACTCCACATACTTAATGGAACACTAGGCTTAAATGGTTGATCAGGTAAGAAGACCTATATCATTGATTTATTTATTTTTAGAGACAGGATCTCCCTCTGTTGTCCAGGCTCATCTCAAACTCCTGGCCTTAAGCAATCTTCCCCCCTCAGCCTCCGTAGTAGCCTGGATTACAGGCATGAGCCGCCATGCCAGCTTCTATATCATTTAGAGCAGTTGTCTCATGGAAGTCTTTACCCATCTCTGGATCTAATCCCTCTTGGTGAACTTGGTCCTGTACTTCCATAGCTTTCTCACAGTCATATATCAATATTGGGCCTTCAGTTTCCAACAGAAGACTTCATTTATTGCTCCATAAGTTATTGGTAATCAAGTTTATATCCCTCACTTGCTTTTTCTCCTTGGGGGCCTTAATTATTTTTTTCCGGTGGGGCTGTACTCTACCCATTAGGAAAACGTGACCTATCAGCATAAAAGTGAAGTGGAAAGCTTGTCTTGAGTTTAAAAGCTGAGCTCCATTGAGTGCTCCACTGTCAACTGAGATGTAGGAGTTTTTCCTGAATTGGCTGCACAGCCACAGGACCCTTAGGCAGAGAGCCCTGCTCCTGAACCCACAGAGTCTAAGGCAGCAAGTGGCATTGCCTCCCCGCCAGCACCCATGCTGGGCAGATGCTTGCCTAGCCTCTCTTTGTTGTCCTGGAGCAGGGGTCAGTAAACAACAGCCTGTAGGCCAAATCTGGCCTGCTGCCTTTTTGCAAATAAAGTATTATTTGCAAAATATATTTAATGTGGATGTGGCTGTGGAACACAGCCACAACCATTCTTTCATATATAATTTAGGACTGCTTTCATGCCACAGTGGCAGAGCTGGGCAATCATAATAGAGACCAAAAGGCCTGTGAAACTTTAAATATTTACTATCTGGCCCTTTACAGAAAAAGTTTGCCAAGTCCTATTCTGGAGAACTGTAACTGTGAAGGAAGCTTGGTAGTCTCCTCTTTCTAGACTGTTCCAAAGCCCTAACCTGGCATGAAGGGGCCAGCTGGGGTGTGGCCATGGCCCTTCTGGCTCCTCCATCCTGGCTGATTCCCATTTTCTACTTACTAACAAAGAACAGTGTCTTAGTTTGAGTAGCCCCAGAAGGCGACTCTGAGACAAGGATTTAAGTGAAACTAGGTGATGTTAGAAGGTATCCCTTGATACTTCAGTAAGGGAAAGAGGAAATGAGAGAGGAAAGGAAGTCAACAAAGAGTATGTCATGAAGCAAGTTACCACTGTGGGCAGCTGGAGCTACGGAGCCCTGCAAGCCAGCATGAAACACTGCCTCAGTGTTATCCCACCTGAAGAGGGAGGAAGCTGGGGTATTTGTAAACCAGCTCCTGCCAGTGATTAAGTAAAGGGTTGCTGTGCTGCCAGGAGGTATTAATTCTCTCTCACTTCTGGCCAGTTTTTAAATTTTTTTTATTTTTATTTTTTGAGATGGAGTTTCACTCTTGTTGCCCAAGCCAGAGTGCAATGGCGCGATCTCAGCTCACTGCAACCTCTGCCTCCTGGGATCAAGAGATTCTCCTGCCTCAGCCTCCTGAGTAGCTGGGATTACAGGCATGCACCACCAGGCCTGGCTAATTTTGTATTTTTAGTAGAGACGGGGTCTTTCCATGTTGGTCAGACCGACCTTAGGTGATCTGCCTACCTTGTCCTCCCAAAGTGCTGGGATTACATGCATAAACCACCACACCCAGCCTTTTTTTTTTTTTTTTGAGATGGACTCTTGCTCTGTCACCCAAGCTGGAGTGCAATGATGTGATCTTGGCTGGCTGCAACATCCACCCAGGGTTCAAGTGATTCTCCTGCTTTAGCCTCCTGAGTAGCTGGGACTATAGTTGCCTGCCACCACACCTGACTAAGTTTTTGTATTTTTAGTGAAGGCAGGATTTCACCATGTTGGCCAGGTTGGTCTTGAACTCTTGACCTCAAGTGATCCACCCCCTGGCCTCGGCCTCCCGAAGTGCTGGGATTACAGGAATAAGCCACTGCACCTGGCCTCTTCTGGCCTGTTTTGAAGAACAGAGAATGCTCTCAGGCAATTCGATGCAAGTTCTGGCATTCAGAAGTTGAGCCGGCAAGCAATGGAATGGTAAAGGTTAAGAGGGTGCAGACAGAATACTAACAGCATCTGCTACAAGAAAATAAAGATACCAAAGTGGCTGTGCCCAAAGATCCTCAGGGTGGAGGGTATGATTCCCAGAAAAGGCAAAAAAAACCCACAAAAATTCCTCTGGAAATATCTAGTTGAAGCGGTCTGAGTGTGCACTTCTGTCTGTGTGATCCTGGCCAAGCTCCCTCTACTCATGGAGGTTCAAGGTTCCTATCTGTGAGGCTGAAATGATATGATGCGGCTCCTCCCTGTCCTGGGGGAGGGACACATGACTCATAAGACATTCAAAGATATAGGGACTAAAATGTTGGAAAGTTTATTTTCTCCTTAAATGGGAATCCTACTATTTTTACTGATAACAAGAAGGTATATTGTAAATGGGGTTGGTTGGTTTGTTTTTAGATGGAGTCTTGCTCTGTTGCCCAGGCTGGAGTGCAGTGGCACAATCTCACTGCAACCTCCACCTCCCAGCTTCAAGCAATTCTCCTGCCTCACCTCCCTACCCTCAGTAGTTGGGACTACAGGTGTGCACCACCACGCCCAGCTAATTCTTGTATTTTTAGAAGAGGTGGGGTTTCACCATGTTAGCCAGGCTGGTCTTGAACTCCTGACCTCAGGTGATCCACCTGCCTCTGTCTCCCAAAGTGATGGGATTACAGGCATGAGGCACTGCACCTGGACATATTTTTTTTTTTTCAATCCAGAGCTGTAGAAAATAGAAAATTCTAAATGCACCCCAAAGCTAGCCACACCTAAATGTTTAATGTAACTTTCCAGATGTTCAGTGTATATATAAATTTATATTTTTACATAGAAAAATTCATAGGGAACATAATAGTTTTGGTTTCTTTGGGGGGGATAGAGTTTCACTCTTGCCGCCCAGGGGAGCACAATGGCTTGATCTCAGCTCACTGCAACTTCCTCTTCCCAGGTTCAAGCAATTCTCCTGCCTCAGCCTCCTGAGTAGCTGGGATTACAGGTGCCTGCCACCATGCCCAGCTAATTTTTTGCATTTTTAGTGGAGACTAAAAATACAAAATACCATGTTGGCCAGGCTGGTCTCGAACTCCTGACCTCAGGTGATCCACCTGCCCTGGGCTCCAAAAGTGCTGGGATTACAGGCTTGAGCCCCTGTGCCTGGGCCATAGGGAACATAATAGTTTTTAATCTGCTTTTTGTTTTTTATTTGACAATATGCTGAGGGCATATTGGCATACATCGAAGGACAGGCATGAACCTTATCCTATTTAATAACTATACTACATATGATTCCACTGTATGATTGGTTAAACCATAGTTTAACCAGTCTACTGTTGATGAACTTTTGTGATTTTTCAATTAGCCTATATAATAAATAATGCTACAAGGAATATTCTAGTATATTTATTTTTGGCCAGTTGTGGAAACAGGGTAAATTTCAAGATGTGGAATTGCTTGATCAGAGAGTATGCACATTCAAGAATTTTGAAAGTACCATCAATTGAAAGATTGTATAAAAGTACTTGCCCAGTCACAGAAGGTGAGGGCCCATTTTACCTCACTAACACCGGGCATTCTCAGTCTTTGTGAACTATAGTTTTCACGTCAGTTGCTCATTTTTCCATTGGAGTACTAATTTTTTATTTTATTTACATGAACTCTTTATGTATTAAGGATAATATATCGTGAAGATATTGACAAGGTAACAGTAAGCTCTGATGGAAAGATGACACAAAACATCACTTGCTTCATTTATATAAGGCCAGGCATGGTGGCTGAGTTCAGGTGACTGAGCCAGGCTGAGTTTGAGACCAGCCTGGGCAACACAGCAAAACCCTGTCTCTACATAAAACAGCAACAACAACAAAAATATTAGCCAGGCGTGGTGGCATGTGCCTGTAATGTGCCTGTAGTCCCAGCTACTGCTACTTGGGGAGCTGAGGTGGGAGGATCACTTAAGCCTAGGAGGTCAGGGCTGCAGTAAGCCGAGATTATACCACTGCACCCAAGCCTGGATGATAAGGTGAGATCCTGTCTCAAAAAAAAAAGAAAAGAAAAAAAGAGAAAAAAGTAGTTGTTGGTAAAGGGGCGGAGGCAGAGGACAGAAAGGGCTTTATCTCCCTTAATCCCCATCAGCTCCCTTCTGGCTATCCTTCTTCCCTCCCCTTATCATTATTCAAATAGATAGATACATGAAATTTCTGTTGTTTAGCAGTGAAATGTATAAATAAAAGTGTTTTTGGAAAGGTGCAGTTTGTGCACAATTTAAAAGGATAGGTTGTTCATGCTATGTAAATATAGCTGAGAGCAAAGCCCCTGATGCCTCCCTGACTGCCTCCAGCAGTCAGCTGGAAGGGACCAACTCCTCTAACAGATGACCTGGATCCCCACCCATGGTGGGCAAGCCTGGCTCTGAGGTGGGACACTGGTGGAGGGAATGTGAGGAGTTTCCCCATCTCTAGCAAACTCTTAGATCCCTGAGACCCTGTGTGCCTTCAAGCACCCCATCACCTGTCACCAGTGTCACTTGTAAACGACAAAAGGAGGTTCAGAGTATCTGCTTGAATAATCTGCATGAAGTGCCACACCCAGCCCTAGCTGGCAGCCTCACCAGTGAGGACCTGGGGGGAGAAAACAGGTGCACCCTGCTGGTGATGGGCATGCGAGCAAGGGTCCGGCCAACCCTTTGCTGACCTCCTAGTTGCAAACCTCAGTCATTCCATCTCCTATTGTGCTTTGTAAAAGTTTTACAGTTTGGATGTGATTTGCAAAACCATCATGGGTTAACTTGTGCATAGAAAATTTGAAAACTAGAGGCTATGTTCCATCTTCAAAAATGTAATGAAAATTTATGGACTAGGTATTAAATCACTTCCCAGCTGCATGAATTGTGTTCCAAGGACAAAGATGTATTCTGGCTTTCCACTGGACCCAGCCCTGACCTGAAGCCAGCAGAAGAGAATCCTCCTCCCCAGGTGTCCCCGACACCTGCAGGACACCAGGGTGTGCTTTCAGGTCAGTCAAAAGGGATCCTTTAAACTTTTTCATTTCTCAATATAGAAACCCCCAACCCCCCCCCCCCCCTTTTTTTTTTTTTTAAACAGAGTCTTGCTCTGTCACCCAGGCTGGAGTGCAGTGGTGCCATTTCGGCTCACTGGAACCTCTGCTTCCCGGGTTGAAGTGATTCTCCTGCCTCATCTTCCTGAGTAGCTGGGACTACAGGAGCCTGCCACCACGCCTGGCTAATTTTTGGTATTTTTAGTAGAGACAGGTTTTCACCATGTTAGCCAGGATGGTCTAGATCTCCTGACCTCCTGATCCGCCCACCTCAGCCTCACAAAGTTCTAAAATTACAGGCATGAGCCACCGTACCGGGCCGGAAGATCTGTTTTACAGGTGCAGTCACTAAGCCCTGAGGGCTGCCGAACCCAGGCCAAGGTCACGTGGACTTTAGGTCAAGTCCCAGAAGGCACAGCAAGAGGAAAGGAGGCCAGTTACCTTTCTTCCCTACTGGGAGACTTCCAGTGTTCTGGTTGTCCTAACACCAGGGTCTCTCTTCCATATCCCTTAGCTAAGTGCTTTCGATGGGAACAGAGCAATCTGGGATAGCCAGACCAAAAGCCCTGGCCACCCAGGCCCAGCCCGCTGCAACCTGGGGAAGGTGGCTGACAGAGGCCTCCAGCCCTCAGCTCCCTACAGACGGCCGTGCTACGGACTGGGCAAAACCTCCCTGGGCACATGCCACCCCCACCCCTACCCAAACCCCCTGCACAGTGCCCTGGGAGCTTGCACGGTTAGAGGCAGCCAGAACTAGAATGGCCCACCTAGGACTCTTCAGCAAGACTCAGTTGCCACCTCCTCCCCTGGGCCCCTCAGTGGGAATCGCTTGTTCTTGTGCTTCTATTGGAGCAACTAATTACATCTATTATGGGAGCAATTAATTTGTTGTCCATGTGACTGCTCCACTGTGGGCTCCTGGAAGGCAGGACCTATTTCATGTACCTCTTCATAACCGCAGATGGAAAGCAATTTGCCCAGCACAGGAGGACCCAAGTGAAGCTCCCCCACGTCACTCCTGTTGTGGGCAGTTTCCCTTAGGCGTGGTCCCCCTCCTGAGGCACCACAGTGCCACCCAGTGGTAGGATGGCTGCACTGAGCTACCTGGGAGGGCTCTTCAGCCCCAAACCCTGCTGGGGCCACTTACAGTAGGGGTTGAAGGTGAGTAACGGGTCACCCTCCTGGCAGGGTCCTCCTGCACGCCATGACTAAGGTCAAATGGGAGCGAAATGGTAGAGAAGCACACGCAGGGCCTCTGTGGGCTCCATGTATTGCAGTATCTGCCTGAGGCTCACGCAGCTTCTCTCCCTGTCCTTTTGTGTGTGTGTATGTATAGACGGAGTTATCCCTGTGTTGCCCAGGCTGGTCTTGAACGCCTAGACTCAAGCAGTCCTCTCACCTTGGCCTCCCAAAGTGCTGGCATTACAGGGATGAGCCACCCTGCCTGGCCCTAGTTTGGGTTATTATTCCCTAGTGAACAACACTGCTGGACGCAAGGGGCGTGTCTGATCCATTTTATCCTCACAGGACAGCCTATGGTAAACACTTAAAAGGTACTACATCTATGCAATGCATAGGAACAGCCAGCCCTTGATTGGGTCTTAGTGAGCAGAGGGAATCAGGGTGAAACACATGGGGTCTGGCATGAGAAGACCCTCATCCCAGTCCTGCCTGATACTTTCTCATTGTGTGGCCGTGGGCATGTCTCGCCCTTTTCTGGGCCTCAGTTTCCCCATTAGGAAGTCAAAGGAGTTGCACTAGACTGTTCAAAGGCTGCTCTGATCCTCCTGGGACCTCAGGACTCCTGATCTCAGAAGATGGCCTGGTTTTTCTTCTCTGAACCATCCTCACCCTCAAGCCTTTTCCTCGGATTGGCCGGACTTAGTTATAGGATAAAACTTCCGTTTTTGGGAGGTAGATAAGAGTTGTGTTCCAGAGAAGGCATGCAGTTGGCGTGGGAGCAAAGGAGCAGCCCTGGGGCACGGGGAAGGAAGGAGAGGATCCTGTGTTCCTAGGAAGGATGTGTCTATTACAGGGTGATACCAGGGAGCAGAGACATGTCAGGCCTGGATTCAGATGGAGAACAGAAAGGGGACTCCAGCTGTGTCAAGAGGGGATAAGGCCACCACTACACAGGAGAGGAGACTGACGGTGGGGGGGGAGGGTGGCAGGGACACAAAGTGAGCTTTCAGCGTTTGCATCCTGTGTCCAGCAAACAAATGTGTGGCATTGCTTCCAACAGCGAGGGAAGTGACTTCAGGGATGAGTAAACGGAGTGATTCTTCACCTGGGGAGGAGGACGGCCCACTCTCCGGGAGGAATTCCAGAATATCAAATAGGGCAGGGAGGCTTTTAAAGAGAAAAGAAACATTCAATAAATCTTGGATTTTAATAAAATTAACAACCAAATACAAAGCTCAGTCAATTCTCTGAGAGATGCACAAAAAGCTGGGTGAGAGAGTACTGCAGTAGGAGCCTTGATTTAAGTCTCAAGAAGAGCTGCCCTAACAGAATTGTCGGCCGGGCATTGTGGCTCATGCCTGTAATCCCAGCACTTATGGGAGGCCAAGACAGGTGGATCACCTGAGGTCAGGAGTTCAAGACCAGCCTGGCTAACATGGTGAAACACTATCTCTACTAAAAAATACAAAAAATTAGCTGAGTGTGGCAGCAGGTGCCTATAATCCCAGCTACTTGGGAGGCTGAGGCAAGAGAATCGCTTGAATCTGGGAGGAAGAGGTTGCAGTGAGTGGAGATCATGCCATTGCACTCCAGCCTGGGCAACAGAGTGAGATTCCATCACACACACACACACACACACACACACACAGAGTTGTCACTGGGATCCTGTACATCCTTGGCAGCTGTTGTGGGCCCTGTTAGTGAAGAGTAATAGGAGCACGTCATGTGTGCAGAGGGGCTGCCTGTGATCACACATTAGGGTCCAAACTCCCATCAGTCTCTGAAGTGGGCCTCTACAATGATGCTTGGGCTTCGTTTTAAACATTTTACTTCTGGCTGTGCATGGTGGCTCACTCCTGTAAATCTCAAGTGGTTTGGGAGGCTGAAGTGTGAGGATTGCTTGAGGCCCAGGAGTTGGCAAACAGCCTGGGCAACATAGTGAGACCTGGTCTTTAAATGCATAAATAAATAATGAAGGCCGGGTGCAGTGGCTCATGACTGTGATCCCAGCACTTTGGGAGGCTGAGGCGAGTAGTCAGGAGTTTGAGACCAGACTGGTCAACATGGTGAAACCCTGTCTCTACTAAAAATACAAAACTTAGCCAGGCATGGTGGCGCACATCTGTAATCCCGCTACTCAGGAGACTGAGGCAGGAGAATCACTTGAACCCGGGAACCAGAGGCTGCAGTGAGCCAAGACTACACCACTGCACTCCAGCCTGGGCGACAGAGCGAGACCCTGTCTCAAAATAATAATAATAATAATTCTAAGAATCCTGAAGAAATAACAGTGAATATGCACCACAATTTATTTATAAGGTGACTTATCACAGCATTTTTGGCAACAGTGAGCAGTTGGAAGTAACCTAAGCTGTTAGCCATAGGACAGGGCACTAGATCCAGAGAATCATATCCTGGGCAGCTGCTAAAATGGTAGTGGTGGAGAATTGCATAGGGAGTTTGAATGTGGTTGGGTAGAGTGACTGGTGCCTTTATTTAATTATTTGTACCCTTTCAAAATTTTCCACAATAAAAATAAATAATTGTTGTGAACAGGCAAATAACTATTTAAGAAATGTACCTTTGCCTAAGGTCAACCAACCTAGAATCAAATGAAGCTGCACTAAAAAGCTTATCAGGGGCCGGGTGTGGTGGCTCACGCTTGTAATCCAAGCACTTTGGAGGCCAAGGTGGTCGGATCACCTGAGGTGGGGAGTTCAAGACCAGCCTGACCAACATGGTGAGACCCTGTCTTTAAAAAAAAAAAAAAAAAAGCTTATCAGTAAGTCATTTGTGATTCGGATATAATAAATGCCTAGTGGAAACCTAGGGGGTCAACTTGTTTTCTACCCTCTCCTTTCATCCTCACTATACGCCTGAGTTTGGTTTTGCTATTATTACTATTATTATTTTGAGATGGAGTCTCACTCTGTCACCCAGGCCGGAGTGCAGTGTCGTGATCTTGGCTCACTGCAACCTCTGTCTCCTGGGTTCAAGCAATTCTCCTACCTCAGCCTCCTGAGTAGCTGGGATTACAGGAGCCTGCCACCATGCTCAGCTAATTTTTGCATTTTTAGTAGAGACCGGGTTTCACCACACTTCCAGGCTGGTCTCGAACTCCTGACCTCAGGTGATCCTCCCGCCTCGACCTCCCAAAGTGCTGGAATTACAAGAGTGAGTTACCGTGCCCAGCCAGTTTGGTATTACTATCCCCAATGTACCAATGAGGTCTCAGGCTCAGTGGATTAGTGATTTGGCCAAGGTTACATGACAAGTTTAAGTGAAAGAGACACTAACTTTGACCAAGGTATTGAAGAAGACTTTGACCTGAAATTTGGAGCAGCAGAGATGTTAGAAGAGTTTGGGTGCAGCAGAGAGTATTCCAGGAGAATGAGAAGAACCTAAAGCATGATGCAAGCATATTTCCTGGCTAGGGCTGTTCCCATGGCGTCCTGGGCAGTTTAGCTGTGGCATCCTAGGCTTGTCACCAACAGTTGCCCAGCGCTTTTCGGACTTTTGGCTAATATCAAGTGTGAAGAGTTGCCCATCAAGATGTGTTATTCTTGCACTTTCTTTTTCTTTTTGAGACAGAGTCTCACTCTGTCACCCAGGTGCTCACTGCAACCTCCGCCTCCCAGGTTCAAGCAATTCTCCTGCCTCAGCCTTCCTAGTAACTGGGATTACAGGCCCCCACCACCACACCTGGTTTATTTTGTATTTTTAGTAGAGGCAGGGTTTTACCATGTCGGCCAGGCTGGTCTAAAACTCCTGACCTCAAGTGATCTGCCCACTTTGGCTTCCCAAAGTGCTGGGATTACAGGCGTGAGCCACCACGCCTGGCCATTCTTGTACATTTGAATATCATGAAACTGTTTTCCTGGCTTAAAAGCAAGATAATCCTGGGTGCTGTAGGCTTAATTAAAAAAAAAAAAGCAAGATAATCCATCCTTGCCCCGTCACAGGCTTCATTTATACAGGTATTGATCAACTTACCACCTATGCAACTTATGACCATTCAACTTTACAACCACAATCGCTAGCCACGACTCCTCTGCGTCTGGCAGCGCAAACGTTGCCCAGCTGGGCGTACGACAGTGCGGACCAGCTTCCGGCAGCACTACCATCTCCGCGTGCACCATTTCAACTGTACATATAGCCTACTCAACTTACGACCAAACCGTCTTATGACCGGTCCGCGGTCCCGACCGTGGTCGTAAGTTGAGCACTAGCTGTATATCGGTCTTAGTCCATTTGCGTTGCTGTAAAACAACCCTCGGGCTGGGTAATTTATAAAGAAAAGAGGTTTATTTGACTCAGTTCTCAGGCTGTACAAGAAGCATGGTGTGGACATTTGCATCTGGCGAAGGCCTCACACTGCTTCCATTCATGGGGGACTGTGTCATATGAAAAGAAAGAAACAAGAAAGGAGGAGGGGCCAGGCTCTCTTTAACAATCAGCTCTCACAGGGACTAATACAGGGAAGACTCACTCACTCTCAGAAGAATGGCACCATGCCATCCATGACAGATCTACCCCCATGACCCAAACACCTCCCATTAGGCCACACCTCCAAAGCTGGGGATCAAATTTCAACATGAGATTTGCAGTGGGGGCAAATATCCAAACTATTTCAATATCTAAATGAGGGGTCAGGTCAGCTTGATATCAAATAATGTAAAGTTAAAAACGTCTATTTATGTGTTGGAAAGTTGCAAGTGGAGAGACTTGGCTTTGACAAAGTAGAAGGAGACAGAGGTGACTCTATCACTAAAAACGGTCAGAGTGACTACCCTTGGGACCCATCTCAATTTTTTTTTTCCCTAGACAGTCTTCAGACGTCAGTAAAACTAAGTGTGTGGGAGAAGACACTGATAATATTGACTTAGTTGAGAGAAGAACACCCTGCAAAATGAAAACTGGTGGACTCCCTCCCAGCAAAAGCCCAGTCATTGCAGGAGGCCAGCAAGGGAAAAGCCAAGTGTTTCCAGGAAACCAGATGATGTGATCTGGCTGTGTCACCAACCACACCTCATCTTGAATTGTAGCTCCCATTATCCCCATGTGCCATGGGAGGGACCCAGTGGGAGGTAATTGAATCATGGGGGCAGGTTTTGCCTGTGCTGTTCTCATGATAGTGAATAAGTCTCATGAGATCTGATGGTTTTATAAAGGGCAGTTTCCCTGCACACGCTCTCTTGCAGCTGCCGTGTAAGATGTGCCTTTGCTCCTCCTTTGTCTTTGACCGTCATTGTGGGACCTCCCCAGCCATATGGAATTGTGAGTCCATTAAACCTCTTTCCTTTATAAATTACCCAGTCTCAGGTGTGTCTTTATTAGCAGTGTGAGAACAGACTAACACACCAGAGTTCACAGAAATAGTGCAAAGTAGCATTTCTGATGCCTTCATTTGAATTAAAAAAAAATTATAAATTATCCAAATAACATAATCACATTGTCAAAAAGCTGAAAAACAGAGAAGACCAAAAAAACAGAGAAGACACAATCCAACACCTAAAGCAACCACTGTTGACATTGCTGTGCCTCATCACTCAAATACACCCACCCACACTTCTCCATTGTGATAGCTGCCTTAGAATCCAAGCACAGCCACTTGTGGGCTGTGTGGCCTTGGACAAGTCACTTGCTGTCTCAGTTCCGGCCACTGTCTATGAGACTGTGTATCCTTTCCTCCATGGGAAGCTGTGGGAATGCCCTGGGAGGTGGTGCGGGGCTGGGGACTGGAGGGAGACCTGCATGCAGATTGTGCAGTTACTGTGTCCTAGCAGTTGGTCTCATTTAAGATTTCTCTGCCCCGGCACTCCTCCCAGGTAGGACTGGAAAATGCTTTGTTGCAGGGGCTGTCCTGTGCTTTGTAGGGTGCTCAGCAGTCTCTCCACCCTCTACTGCATAGCACATCCCTTCCCCAGTTTTTGTTTGTTTGTTGTTTTATTTTATTTTTTGAGATGGACTTTCGATCTTTGTTGCCCAGGCTGGAGTGAGGTCGCACGATCTCAGCTCACTGCAACCTCTACCTCCCGGGTTCAAGCGATTCTGGGATTATAGGCACCCACCACCACGCCTGGCTAATTTTTGTATTTTTAGTAGAGATGTGGTTTCACCATGTTGGCCAGGCTTGTCTTGAACTCCTGACCTCAGGTGATCTGCCCACCACAACCTCCCAAAGTGCTGGGATAACTGGTGTGAGCCACTGCGCTTGGCTGTTTTTTTTTTTTTTTTTTTTTTTTTAATTACCACTACCTAGAAAAATAGGCTGTTTGTTTTTTAAGGCAACAGTCTCACTCTGTTGCCTAGGCTGGAGTGCAGTGGCAGGATCTCGGCTTACTGAAACCTTTGCCTCCTGAGTTCAAACGACTCTTCCGCCTCAGCCTCCCAAGTAGCTGGGATTACAGGCGTGCACTACCAAGCCTGGCTAATTTTTGTATTTTCAGTAAATACAGAGTTTTACCATGTTGGCCAGGCTGTTCTTAAACTCCTGACCTCAAGTGTCCCCTGCCTTGGCCTCCCAAAGTGGTAGGATTACAGGTGTGAGCCACTGCACCCGGCCCTTTCCTCAGTTTTGACAATGAATGTATCTCCAGTCATAACCAAATGTCCCATGGCTGAGACCCACTGGTTTAGTGGCAAGATTTTGAGGTCCTTTTTCAGGTAGCCCTGCAAAGGTGGGAAGAGCACAGTAACGCTGACCATTTTCAGGACAAGAGACATGCTCTCACTCAAGACATTCATGACAGAACTGGAGACCTTCCCGGCCCTTTCCAGGAGGGCTCTTCTGGAGACATAGGGACTGTGGGTTCTGTACGAGGAATTTAAGCACATGTCCTTTCTCAGAGAGTGGAGCAGGGAAGGGGCCCAGTGAGATGCTCATGGGCCTCTGAAGGGACTCTAAGTCAGAGTGGTACCACTCTGTTCCTCAGATCCCCTTTTCTGTCCCCTCTCCCTTCCCTGAGACCCTCCCCTGGCCTCCAGCTGAGCAGGAAGGTAGGAGCATGCCCTGCAGTCAATCAACGCCCACTGGGAGCTAGGTTAGAAGACTGCTCCCTGCGCTCCTGCCCGACACCTCTGGGTGTCCACAGCTTCTAGCACCACACGCCTGGGTTGAAGCTCAAGTCCCTTGATACCTTTGCTTCTGCACAAGTAAGTGCCCTCCTTCCTGATGTCAGCCTTACATCACTGGAGCTTTTCCAAATGAATCTTTCTCCAGACAAGGAGCAGGGAGTGGCCCTTCCCCAAGTCACTGCCCTGGTGGATTCTGCGTTGGGCAGGTTCACTGAGCCCAGCATACCCGCTGCCCTCACCTGCCCCACCCCTGCTGAGGCAGAAGGATTGCTTGAGCCCAGGAGTTGTAGACCAGCCTGGGCAACATAGCAAGACCCTATCTCTACAAAATTTTTTTTTTTTTTTAATTATTATTATTTTTTTTAAGACAGGGT
>NW_016107708.1:41991-46002 GCF_001604975.1 Cebus imitator | reverse complement strand
TTTGAGACAGGGTCTCACTCTGTTGCCCAGGCTGGAGTACAGTGGCACAATCTTGGCTCACTGCAGCCTCTGCCTCCTGGATTCAAGCTATCCTCCTGCCTCAGCCTCCCAAGTACCTGAGATGACAAGCGTGTGCCACCATGCCCAGCTAATTTTTGTATTTTTAGTAGAGATGGGCTTTACTATGTAGGCCACTGACCTTCTGACCTCAAGTAGTAATCTGCCCATCTCAGCCTCTCCAAGTGCTGGGATAACTGGCATGAGTCACCGCACTGAGCCAACTTGTGAATGTTATCTCATTTTTTTGTCATTGCCTGGTTTTGTTTGTTTGTTTGAGACAGAGTCTTGCTGTGTTACTCAGGGTGGTCCTGAGCTCCTGGCTTCAAGCTTCCAGAGTAGCTGAGACTACAGACCAGCACTAAATTTGCCCAGCTTAAATTGCACCTCAACATTTTAAAAAAAGTTAAAGACGCTACTATTCATGGTGACTTGACAGGCAGGAGCCAGGGAAATAAGTACCTGACAGCCCCACTCCCACTCCACTTTCCAGATTCCCACTGGGGCCTCCTGCTGGCAGAACCCACCTGGGTCAGGGCGCTGACAGGAAGTGCATTTGGATCTGCCTCCCAAGGACAGGGCAGAGCGGAGAAGAGGCAAGGGTGCATCTGAGGAAGTAAATAGAAGGATATTCAGCAAAGCTTCCTTGGATAGCATTTTAGAAGCTTCTAATCACACTGACGCTGTACAGGTAATGTAATTCAGCAGTTGTTGATACAAGTCAGGAGGGCCTCCCTGGGAAAGGAAGGAATGAGTGGGCCAATGAAACCAGACCAAGCTGGAGACCTCATAGGGTTTGGGTGTTGGGATGCACTAATTCTCCCATTGACTCAGTCATTGAGTCACTTGACTCATGATTCGAAGAATTGAAAAGAAGGAGTTCTTCCATTGGATAGCCAAGCCCTGGCTGGTGAAGAGCAGAGACTCTTGTTTATAAGGCCATGGCAGACACAGTACCATGTGCTCACCAAACAGATTTATTTTTCTCCTGGGCACACAGGAGAGCTATGTTTCCCAGTCCCCTGGCATCATGCCTAATTCTGGCCAACGGACTGCGGGGAGAAGTGATGTGTGCCTTTTTCAGGGATGGCTCTTCATACTTTTCATGCAACCTTCCATGTTCTCTCATGTCCCAGCTCAGTGGATGCAGGAGAAGAATCTAAGAGTCCTGGGGACAGTGGGGTTTCTGGATAGAGAGCTGGAACTCCCTGACTCACTGCTTGCAAGAGAGCTGCTCCACTGGGCACATCTGGGTTGGACTTGGCATGAACGAGTGGTGAGAAATGAGGTCTCAGGCCAACAATCAACGGGGAATTGAGGTTGGCCAACAACAACCTGAGTGACCTTGAAAGGGGATCCTCCTCCAGTTGAGCCTTCAAATGACTGCTGCCCGCTGGTGCCATATGCCTGTAGTCCCAGCTACTCAGGAGGCTGAGGCAGGAGGAGAGTTTGAGCCAAGGAGTTTGAGGCTGTAGTTATGACATTATGATTGTGCCTGTAAATAGACACTGTACTCCAGCCTGGGCAACATGGTGAGACCCCATGTCTTAAAACACAGCAACAATGAAACTGCAGCCTGGGCCAGCATTTGTCTGCAACCTGATGAGAGATACCAAGCCAGAACCCAGTTATGCTGCTCCTGGATGCTTGACCCTCAGAACCTGGGATAATAAATGTGTGTCGTTTAAAGCTGCTGAATCTGGAGTTAATTTGTTTTGCGGATAGAGATAGATAAGTAATACAGTTCATTTGTCATTTGTTTGTTTGTTACAATGAGTAAATCTCGGGTCCATTTTGGAAACTGTTTTCATTCAAGGTGGGAGGTGTAGACCAAACTTTCTTTTTTTCAAAAGGATAGCCAATGATCTCAATCATATTTATTGGCTATCCATCCTTTTCACTGACTTAAAATGCTACATTTCATTTATTACCTGTGGTATTATACTGAAGCTGTTGGGTGTCTAGGTGTCTAGACTCTCTTTATCAGGATGATACACCACCCCCAACCCCTTGCTGCTGACAGCTCAGTTCGTATTTCATATTTGCTTTTTTTTTTTTTTTTTTTTTGCTTTTGTTGCTCTTTTTAGATTGCAATGGCATAGTCTTGCTTCACTGCAACCTCTGCCTCACAGGTTTAAGACATTCACCTCCTCTGCCAAAGCCTGCAAGGCCCTCGCCTTCAGGCTGGAAGACAAGGGTGGGGTCTGAGGCCTTGTGGGGGGCAGCCCCACAAGGGCAGCCCGTGTGAACTTGGGGGAGCAAGCCTGGCTGAGTGCTCCTCGCTGTGACACTGCCATGATCCCACGTGCAGCTGAGAACAACGGAAAGTGACTGCGCCAGCCCTGCCCCGCCTTCTCCCTCTGAGCAGACTCTGCCTCGGCACCCGCCAAGACGAGGTCACCAGGAACTGAGCCCCTGGCGCCTTCACGGATACCCGGTTACCGGCTGTATGCACCCGGACCGGAACAGATTCGCCCCCTCCTGGCTTGGCTCTCTATGGCTCTTCTCCCTCCTTTCGGTCGTGCTCCTTAATTGGACTCCTTCCAAGGCCCTGTGCGCTGCTGGTTCCTCTTTTGTTTTGTCTTGTTCTTTCCTCCCCGCCACCCCCACCCTCAGATGGAGTCTAGCTCTGTCGCCCAGGCTGGAGTGCAATGGCACGATCTCGGCTCACTTCAACCTCTGTCTCCTGGATTCAAGGGATTCTCCTGCCTCAGCCTCCCGAGTAGCTGGGATTACAGACACGCACCATCGTGCCCAGCTAAATTTTTTTGTATTTTTGTAGAGATAGGGTTTCACCATGTTGGCCAGGCTGGTCTTGAACTCCTGACCTGAGGTGATCCACCCACCTCAGCCTCCCAAAGTGCTGGGATTACAGGTGTGAGCCACTGCTCCTGGCTTTTTTTGTCTTATTCTTAAGGAAGGTAGAGTAGAAATTTGCCAGAGAGCCTTTAAAAAAAAAAGTATCTCTTTGAATTACCATTTTGTTGTTAAAGCAAGTTAAAGCAATAGGAGTTACTGGTGGGGGGGTAGTTTTCCAAAAAGAAAGATGTCTTGGGGTGTATTAATTGCCCTGCCCAGATGTTCTCATTGCAGTGTGACCACATCACCAGCAGTTGTCTTCTATGTTGCTGTCTCACTTACAGAAATTCAGAAATGCTGGAATCATCAGGACGTTCCCAATGATGAGATTTCTGGCTGATGTAATTCCGCAAGCATTTTAGGCGTTGCTTTACTCAGGTCCCTGGCAGGGAAAAGATGATGCACTCAAACTGGGTAATTTGAGGAGACTTTGATAAGAGACTGTTTAGAAACTTGCGCACAGGGGTTAAGGACTCCAGCAAGGCTACTGCAGTGCCTCAAGGCTGGGAACAACTTGGCCAGGAGGGGCAGGAGATGCAAGAGATTATGGAAGAGGAGAGTGTAGTGTATGGAGAGGGACACTAGACAAAAGATATGGCATTTGGTGAAGGGACACAGCCAACTCATGGCAGAGGGCACAAGCCAGCAGGAGGAAAGATGGAAATACTCATCTGTCCCTGCTTGTTCCCTTCCATCCATCTCCTACGGTCCTTCCCGCTGGCCAAGCCCAACCGTAAGTGTTACAGGAAAGGGGTCTCCATCCAGACCCTAAGAGAGGGTTCTTGGATCTCGTGCAAGAAAGAATTTAGGGCGAGTCCGTAGAGTACAGTAAAAGCAAGGTTATTAGGAAAGTAAAGGAATAAAAGAGGGCCGGGCCGAGGCGGGTGGATCACGAGGTCAAGAGATCGAGACCATCCTGGTCAACAAGGTGAAACCCTATCTCTACTAAAAATACAAAAATTAGCTGGGCATGATGGTGCGTGCCTGTAGTCCCAGCTACTCGGGAGGCTGAGGCAGGAGAATTGCTTGAACCCAGGAGGCGGAGGTTGCAGTGAGCCGAGGGCGTGCCGTTGCACTCCAGTCTGGGCAACAACA
>NW_016107708.1:27014-41626 GCF_001604975.1 Cebus imitator | reverse complement strand
AGCCCGGTAGGTTCCAGCCTTAGTTTACCCTCTCCCTACTCAAGGTGGAGTTGCTCTGGTTTAAGTGCCTCTGACAGAGCACATGGATGCAATCTGTAGTGTGGGCCTGGAGGGCAAATGAAAGTCACCCAGCACAAACAGGTGGCTGAAATAAGCAAGCTACTGATATGCTATCTAATGTATTATTTAGTTACACCTCAGGAATTACAATCACATGTGTTGGATATATAGCTTCTCCACAAAATGATTTTCTTTGCTCATGGATCATTGGGACAAAATTTCAAGGACGTTGAACCTTAAAAGAAACTCATAGGTAGATCTCTCCATGGAGGATCCATTTTACAGAAGCAACAGCAAGTAAAGTGTCTTGAACAAGGTTTCACACAACTTTGTGATTGTCCTGAGAGTAGAGGCCAGGCCTGTGGTTTCCTTTGCCACATTCTGACACCCAGAGCAGGCCGCCACGGGCCCTCCATGGTGCTCTTCTACAGAGGTGCCAGACCCTACCTGTTCATTTCCCAGCTTCCCAGAGAAATTCAAGCAGGGGTCTTTCTCCCACAGCCCTCTGGGAAGACCTTTGAAAGGTGGCAGTGAGACAGCCAGGTGGGAAGGGCTCCCTGATAGAGCCTCCCGCCGACCTGTACATGGGGAAAAGTATACACTGGGGTGGGGCCACAGAAGTCTGCGCCTTTTACAGCGGGGAGGAGCCTGGCCTCTCCTCTTCCTGTGTGGAAGCTGAGATTCAAACTGTGAGGTAGGAAGCACACAAGCAGGGGCTCTGGCCTTGTGGAGAGTCCCTGTTCCTCCCTTTTTTCCTTTCTGTCCAATAAATTCCATTATTTTCACTCTTCAAATCATCTGCAAGCCTAACTTTTCATGGCCATGAAAAGGGACAAGGACCCTGTCTTTAGCTGAACTAAGGAAAAGTCCTGCAACAGTAGGGCCAAAGTCCTTGACCAAGGGCAAACACCAGACTTTGAAGTCTGGCTGCTTTGAGGCCCTGGGCTCCTTCTGCAAACTTCTGGGCACTCTATTTCATCCAACAATCCATTGTTGAGCCAGAGGATGCTGTTCCTGACATTCTTGCCTGAATATTGGACATCAGGAACCAAAAGCACAGCCCTGGTTGCATTGTTTTACGTGACTTGGGGACTCACCCTGGCTCAAGGCGCAGCTCAGAGGCATCTTCCTTCCCCTGATGGAAATGTACCTGCAGTGTGCCTGAATTGAAGCCATGAATCCATTGCTCTGAATCATTAGTTGTCTGTCTTCTACCATGAGTGAGCATGGGGGCACAGACCACGTGTCATGTCCACCTTGGCATTCCCAGTAGTTGGCCTCCTTTCTTAGACCTGGGAGAACCTTTGATGACCATGTGAATCTCCTGGGATAAGAGCTGTATTCCAGAGTGGAAAAGGTGTGACTGGCCTTGAGAGTAGAGAATGGAGGTATCAGCCCCTGGGAAGAGGGTGAGTGTCCGCTCCTGTATTGCAGGAAAGGCACTTCTCCTGCTAGTTTAGGTCAGATGGCATAGACAGCTCAGACCTGGCTTCTGGTGGAGGGACAAAGGGGTAACCACCACAGCTGCGCCTAAGAGAGAATGGACAAGGGTGAGTTACTCTCGTGCCTACAATTCCTGAGATGGGTGTGACGTCCCTGACTTGTTAGGAACCGTTAGGAAACACTGCAACAAGTGTGGGAGAGGCTGATTGTCTTAGTTTGTTTTCTGTTGCTTAAACAGAATACCTGAAACAAACAAGATGTCTTTCAGTGGATGAATGAATAAACTATAGTACATCCAAGCAATGGAATATTATTCAGCACTAAAAAGAAATGAGCTCTCAAGACATGAGAAGACACGGAGGAACCTTAAATGCATATTGCTAAGTTAAAGAAGCCGACCTGAAAAGGCTATATACTGTGTGATCCCAACAATATGATATTCTGTAAAGGCAAAATGATGGAGACAGTAAAAGAATTAGTAGTTGCCAGGGGCTGGAGGGGAAGAAAAGATGAATAGGTGGAGCACAAAGGATTTTTAGGGCAGCAACACTATTCTGCGTGATACTAAAATATGGATACGTGTCATTATATATTTCTCCAAACCCATAGAATGAATAACACCAAGAGTGAACCCTGATATAAATTACAGACTCTGGGTGATAACGATGTGTCACTGTAGGTTCGTTAATTGTAACAAGTGCACCACTGTGGTGGGAGATGTTGATTTGAGGGAGGACTGTTGGCTGTGGGTATATAGGAACTGTACTTTCCACTAAATTTTGCTGTGAGCCTAAAACTGCTCTAAAAAATATTTTTTGTTTTTTATAATTCCACTAGATCACTGTAAAAATTAAGTCTTCTTAATTAAAAGTATAATGATATTTCATAATATAAAATTACAGGAAATTTAAATTTCTATGTTCCTAACTAAAATTTTATTGGAACGCAGTCACGCCCATTTGTTAATAGTTCTATAGCTGCTTTCAGGCTACAACAGCAGGGTTGAGTAGTTGCAATGGAAACCAAATTCCCACAAAGCCTCAAATATTTACTAGCTGGCATCTTACGGAACAAGTGTGCTCTTGTCTATCCACTTTCCAAGGCAGAGAGTGGATTGAATGTCGAAGGCAAATAGAACATTTCCAGCCAGGGTACTGGTCACAAAGGCCAATGAACTGTATCAGGTAGTTATGATGTTTTTACTTTTAGTGCAACCCATGTGAATTTTAGACAGTTTCATGCAAGTCACCAGAATCCCATTTAGGCACTGAGGTCTCTCTGCTTTTTTACCTCAGGGTTTATAGTCAGTGGATAATTACCTAACCTCCCCATGTTTTGGTGGGCTTATTATAGAAGTACTTCAGGGGACTGGGAACGGTGGCTCACGCATGTAATCCCAGCACTTTGGAAGGCCGAGGCAGGCGGATCACTTGAGGTCAGATCACTCTACTTATTGAGACCAGCCTGGTCAACAAGGTGAAATCCCATCTCTACTAAAAATACAAAAATTATCTGGGTGTGACAGTGCACAACTGTAATCCCAGCTACTTGGGAGGCTGAGGCAGGAAAATCACTTGAACCCGGGAGGTAGAGATGGCAGTGAGCTGAGATGGCACCACTGCCCTCGAGCCTGGGCGAAGTGTGAGATGCCACAAAAAAAAAAAAAAAAAGGTATTTCCAGGGATCTGCAGTGGGAATGAGCTCAGTTGCCACAGCAGTAACCAGCCCATCACCTTGCCCTTAATTAGCTTTCTTGCCTTTGTTTTCTCTCTTTCCTTCTCCCACATTTCTGCTTCCTGACATAATTTCCCAAGTAAACTACAAACAACCAAGTATTTTTCTCCGATCTTGCCCTCATAGGAGCTCAAAGTAAGAGAATAATATTGTTCTATGTTGTTTAAAGCATCAATTGTTTAATTATTTGGAATTCCAAACACATACAAACTTTCTACTTATATTTTTGTTATTGAGAATTTAATTATTTTGTGATCAGAGACCATACTCTGTGGTTATTTTGTGATATTGTGCTGGCCTAGAGCCAGAACCAGAGCAAAACTATTTTATAAAATGCAAAACTGTTTTTAGATAAGTTGAAATGGCTGCCCCATTCTCCTTACAATAACTACTGTCCTTGGCCTCTGTAAATAGAACTGTTAGTTTGTTCTTCAAAACTATGTAAAGCTGTTTACCTTTTCTTATCAGTAACTGCCAGAATTGCTAGCCTTTGCTTACCGGCAATTGCCAGACTAAGCAGCCCAAGCTAGTTCCATCCTGGCTCCTGTGGCTTGTAATAAGTAACTAAGGTCTGTGATTTCCACCTTAACCAGATAATGTGTAAACAAATGTTTATCTTGACTTCTGTAAACCACTTAAGTAACAAACGGAATGACAAAAGTCCCCTGGCCCTTGGAATGTCCGGAGACCCCCCCACCCTCATCTCTGCCCAGGAGGTAATTTACAGAATCCACTAGCCCTCGGAATGTCTGAAGCCTTTTCATCCCCATCCCTGCCCCTCACCCCCACTCCCAAGGTGGTTTTTCGGGTATAAAAAATCGTGGCACCCTCCTGTTGCCACCACAGGTTGGAGAGACGTGAGTCCTCTGTGGTCGCCGGCATAATAAATGACCCTGCAATCTGGCATACTTTTGTCTTGTGATAACTTTCTACGCTCCGGTCAAATACAACAATTTCAGGCCTTTGAAAGTAACTTTTATGGCCCTTGATTTTGTATAACAAAGTCGTGCTTAGTGCTTTCAGAGAAAATATAAAAGTCCCTGCCATCAAAGGAAGAAACAAGGGAGAAAAGGAAGTTGCTAAGTTTCAGCACTTTAGAGCTTGGGGGGACAAGTTAGATTTCTATTTTATGGAGAAGGAGGTGGAGGCAGGTTGGGTTCTAAGGTGTCATTCAAGACACACAGTCATAACTCTTTAGTGAGAGTAGAGCTCGGGCCCCAGGGATTGCTGTGGTCAAGTTGCAGACAAAAACTACCACTCATTGGAAGACAGGAGAGGAATATTTCAGGTGTATCTACATTGAGTCAACAAATAAAAGTTCAACTTGGTTGCTAATAGGACCCACTCTGCTAACTGCCACTTTGTATAGAACTCCTAGAGGAAGATGGCTTCCAGTAATGAACCACCCTGTTTTTAGGACTAGAAAGCTCAGGAAGCTGGTGGGTGAGGAATGAAAACCTTAGTTCCACTGGCACTGAAGGAGGGGCCAGGAGAGCAGTGGCATCATAAGCCACAGGGTGGGGCAGCGGGGGAGGGGCGGCAGCAAGGCTGGGGCATTGTGAGGTGTGGGGCGGGGCATTGTGAGTCACCTGCCTGGTCTTCCACCTGGGCCAGTGGGCTTCAGTCTGTAGGTGACTGCAGGAGGAGCAGCTCCTTTTGTACTCTCTTCAGGCAGTTGTATCTCAGCGCTTGTTGGGTTCCTAACCTATTAAATTAGCCATCTGTTTTTGACCCTCCCAGACAAGTCAACTCAGGAGAGGCGGCAGGGTGCGGGCCTTGGCCCGAGCCCCGGCTGGGGCCGGGCTGTGGGGTGGGCAGGCGAGCCGCAGGCAGGACCATCTCTGAAAGTGCGGCATAGCCTCGGCCTAGGGCAGCAGGAGTGCCTGGCCAACACTGTGAGCGGAGGCACAGGTAGCGGCAGACAGGAGTAGAGGTGCCCCATGGGGAACATACTGAGCTGCTGTGTGCGCCCCAAGGTCTGCGAAGAGTCGGACCAGGATGAGGGCTCAGGGCGTCCTCCTGAATCTGAAATCTGTGAGGCAGCAGCTGAGGACACGACAGCAGCTAAGGACACGACAGTAGCTGAGGACACGACAGCTCCTGAGGACGCGGCAGCAGCTGAGGACACGACAGCACCTGAGGACGCGGCAGCAGCTGAGGACACCACAGCAGCAGTGCCCACGGCTGCTGCCACAGAACCTGCCGAGTTGACTGTTGAAGCTGGTGAGGGCCGTCCTGTGCACGACATCTGTGATGGGGAGATGCCTGAAGGTAAGGAGGTGATGGTACCATCTGCCCTGGCCACCCCTCTGGCTGCTGCTGTCTTCAAGGTCCCCTGGGGGGCATCCCCTACCTCAGGCTCCTTTTTGCCTGTAGTCAGCTTTTCCCAGGGCTGGTCAGAAGCAAAGACTGGCTCTGCCTTGCATTCCTTTTTCCACCGCTTAGTTTTTCTCCACGGAGTCCAGTCAATTTCTTTTCTCCTGCCCTCCCAAACACCCAGTTCCTGCTCCCTCATCTCATTCTCTCATGCTGGCCTGGGACCATTTATTTATGTCTCTTCTTGTCTGTAGCTCTGTTTATTATTCTGTGGGATTTTGTTGAGGCTTTTTTGGAATATTCTCTTCCTTTTTTCAATAAAAACTCAAATACCCCAACTTTCCAGTACCCATCTCATTCTTCTTTTGTACCTATCCAGATGGTACCTAAGTGAAGGAACCAGGTAAGTGCTTAGTTATTTCCTTCGTTAAAGTAGCTAAATCTCAGGACAATTCATACTGAAGTATTTGGGGATTTCTTTGAAATCCAAATGAAGGTTGCCCTGGGAGAGATTATAGGATTTTCTTGATGGGTTGCTTTAAGTCACCTTGATAGGTGCTTATTGTTTTCTAACTAATTTGAACACAAAAGGAAAGAAAATGAGGGGGTGCTTAAAGTAATTGTGAAAGGTGTGAAGTGTCATGGCCAGGGCTGCAGGAAAATGGGTGTTTGTTTTCCCCCAAAAGAGTTTACCTATGCAGGTCTGATGACTTTAAAATTCTTACTTTAACACAAAATGTCTCTAGATTTATTCAGGTGAATTAACAGACTTTATTTACCTCCTTGTTCTAAAAGAGAGGTAGCGACGGTTCGTGATCAAAACTTTCAAAAGACATGAAATGTCAACGTAGACTTTTAACGTGTGACATAAAGATTGAAGGTTAAAACTGTGGAGAGTGTTTGCTGCCATGGCTCTCCCTTTGTCCTTCCCCCGCCTGACAATAGCATCTTGTTCAAAGGTAAGAAAGTGAAGCATAAGAAGCTGGAAGCCATCATTCTCAGCAAACTAACACAGGAACAAAAACCAGCCCCACATATTCTCTCTCATAAGTGGTAGTTGAATAATGAGAACACATGGACACAGAGAGGAGAACGTCACACACTGGGGGATTCATTGTGGGGTGTGGTGTAAGGGGACGGAGAACATTAGGATGAATAGCTAATGCATGTGGGGTTTAAAACCTCGATGATGCATTTATAGGTGCAGCAAACCACCAGGGCACATGTATACGTATGTAACAAAGCTGCACATTCTGCACATGTATCTCAGAACTTAGAGTAAAACAAAACAAAACAAAACAAAAAAAACCCAACATTGGTTGGGCTCTTAGTTTTTTTCAGAGGTAGAATAATTAAGACTCATGATGAATGTGGCTTTGTAACTTGGAGTACTATCCTCACTTTTCAAGATGTTTAAGAATTTTGAGACCGAGCAGGAACCCGCATCCAAGAACAAAGCCCTTTGCTCCTCCCTCAGAATGAATGGAGACCAGAAATCAGATGTTTATGTCCAAGAAAAGCAGGATTTCGTTCAGCACTTCTCCCAGATCGTTAGGGTGCTGACTGAGGATGAGATGGGGCACCCAGAGACAGGAGATGCTATTGGCCGGCTCAAGGAGGTCCTGGAGTACAACGCCATTGGAGGCAAGTATCACCGGGGTTTGACGGTGCTAGTAGCGTTCCGGGAGCTGGTGGAGCCAAGGAAACGGGATGCTGATAGTCTCCAGCGGGCCCTGACTGTGGGCTGGTGTGTGGAACTGCTGCAAGCTTTCTTCCTGGTGACAGACGACATCATGGATTCATCCCTCACCCGCCGGGGACAGCTCTGCTGGTATCAGAAGCCAGGCGTGGGTTTGGATGTCATCAATGATGCTATCCTTCTGGAAGCATGTTATCTACCACCTGCTGAAGCTCTACTGCCAGGAGCAGCCCTATTACCTGAACCTGATCGAGCTCTTCCTGCGGAGTTCCTATCAGACTGAGATTGGGCAGACCCTGGACCTCATCACAACCCCCCAGGGCAATGTGGATCTCGGCAGATTCACTGAAAAGAGGTACAAATCTATTGTCAAGTACAAGACAGTTTTCCACTCCTTCTACCTTCCTGTAGCTACAGCCATGTACATGGCAGGAATTGATGGCGAGAAGGAGCATGCCAATACCAAGAAGATCCTGTTGGAGATGGGAGAGTTCTTTCAGACTCAGGATGATTACCTTGACCTCTTTGGGGATCCCAGTGTGACTGGCAAAGTTGGCGCTGACATCCAGGATAACAAAAGCAGCTGGCTGGTGGTCCAGTGTCCGCAACGATCCACTCCAGAACAGCGCCAGATCCTGAAGGAAAATTATGGGCAGAAGGAGGCTGAGAAGGTGTCCCGAGTGAAGGCATTATATGAGGAGCTGGATCTGCCGGCCGTGTTCTTGCAGTATGAGGAAGACAGTTACAGCCACATTATGGGTCTCATTGAACAGTACGCAGCGCCCCTGCCCCCAGCTGTCTTTCTGGGGCTTGCGCGCAAAATCTACAAGCGGAAAAAGTGACCTAGAGACTGCAAGGGTGGATAGGAGGCTCTCAATAAATAAATTATTGTGTGAAAAAAAAAAAGAATTTTGAATAAACAAATGTATTATGTGAATTGATTATACCTTTATACACAAAATGTGTAAGTACTTGTGTAAACTTATACTCTAGTTGCTGGTGTAAGGAAAGCATGTGAGTGATTTTACACAACAGTTCATAGATGGGTGGTGTTGGATTAGAGAACAAAAAAGGCTCTTTATTGCTATTCTTTAGGATTACAATACAGTTTATGTATGTCTCTTTTGGCCCCTTCCAATACAAAGAAGGCTTGTGTATGCTCTCCTTATATATTCCTAATGAAGAAATGAAGACAGAGATCTCACATGACTATGGAAGACAGAACTAAGGTTCTGTGTCTTCAGAATGACATGGAAGTGACAAATATGCTGAATTTACTTTTTACTGTTTTTTTTTTTTTAAAGATGGGGTTTCACCATGTTGGTCAGGCTAGACTCAAACTCCTGACCTCAGGTGATCCGCCCACCTCAGCCTCCCAAAGTGCTGGGATTACAGGTGTAAGCCACCACACCCGGCTACTTTTTAAAAAATTTTTAAACTCCAGAATACATCCTATATTTTGTCTATAAAATAGGCCTCTCTTTTAAAAGGTATTGCCATCTTGATTTATTTTATGCAAAGTTGATTTTACACAACTCAAAGGGAACATTTACCTCTTTCTTTTTTTTTTAAATAAAAAAGAGTCTCACTATGTTACTCATGCTGGCCTAAATTCCTGACTTGGGTTCGAGGGATTTTCTTATCTCATCCTCCTGAGTAACTGGGAGTCCAGGCATGCGCCACCTTGTCTGGCCTTGTCTTATGTCTATACATTCATTTCAATGGATAAGAATAAAAGTAGAGGTATTAAAATAGCCTCCTTGTAGAATAAATGAGTTGATAAATTGTTATAAGTGATTACGTATTTTTTCTTTTCTCTCTGTATAGAAATGGCATTAGAATCTAACCCTTCTGAAGCAAGGACATCCCAAACAGATAGTGAGACAACATTGTTTTTTCTGCCAAGAAAAAGAGCGAAAAATCTTGTTTGATCAGATGTATTATAAAAAGTATTTAGAAAAACTCATATTATCCGACACAGTGGGAGGCCTCTTTCCCCTCCTGGATTTCCCCTCTGGGGTCCCGCTTCCACACACTCTCTCTTGGGGAAGCTTTCTCTCTTCTCGGTTTCTCTCTCTCTCTCTCTAAATAAATCACTTTTCTGCAAACAAACAAACAAAAAGAAAAACTCATATTGGTTTAATACCAGAATGACAATCCATTTCTTACCATGGGAGTGGACCAGGCCATTCATAAGGAATGCTCCTATTACCTAAACAATTCTCACTAGGCCCTGTCCTCAGCATTAAGGGTCCCATTTTAACATGAGATTTGGACAGGGAGACATATCCAAACCATATCAGAGGTGTATTTCCCAGTTCCTTCCAGAGACATGGGCTTCTCACACCTGGAGAGCATGAAAGCAGAAAAAAGAAAAGCAAGTCCATGTCCCTCACACTTCAGTGATAGGAATGTTTGCCTACAAGGCCCTTCCAGCATTAAAGGTGGAGGCAGTGTAGGAAACAAAGCATGGCCCAAGTCCTCTTGGAGCTTTTATTATTGTGGCTTTTTTTTTTTTTTTTTTTTTTCAGACACCGTGTCCAAATTAGGCTTGTCTATTTATTTTAAGATTTAAATTTGGCCAGGTGCGGTGGCTCATGCCTGTAATCCCAGCACTTTGGGAGGTGGAGGTGGGTGGATCCTGAGGTTAGGAGTTCGAGACCAGCCTGACCAAAATGCTGAAATCCCGTCTCTACTAAAACAAAAACTAGCCAGCATGGTGGGGTGTGCCTCTAATCCCAGTTACTCAGAGGCTGAGGCAGGATAATTGTTTGAACCCTGAAGGCGGAGGTTGCAGTAAGCCAAGGTCACACCATTGCACTCCTGCCTTGGTGACAGAGCGAGACTCCTCCATATCAAAAAACAAAAAAGAACAAACAAACAAAAGATTAAATTTAAGATAGGTTACTTTTCAGTTGTGTAAAGACCCTGTTTTTGTTTGTTTTGTTTGTAGCAACATTTTTTTTTTTTTTTTTTTTTTTGAGACGGAGTTTCGCTCTTGTTACCCAGGCTGGAGTGCAATGGCGCGATCTCGGCTCTCCGCAACCTCCGCCTCCTGGGTTCAGGCAATTCTCCTGCCTCAGCCTCCTGAGTAGCTGGGACTACAGGCACGCGCCACCATGCCCAGCTAATTTTTTGCAGTTTTTAGTAGAGTCGGAGTTTCACCATGTTGACCAGGATGGTCTTGATCTCTCGACCTCGTGATCCACCCGCCTCGGCCTCCCAAAGTGCTGGGATTACAGGCTTGAGCCACCGCGCCCGGCCCTGTAGCAACATATTAGTAGATGACCACCGATTGTGGTTGGAGAGGCTTACAGGGATTCTGGTGCATCTAGAGATAGGTGCCTGGCCAGGAAGTAGTTCTTAGAGCTGTAAGCTCTTAGATTCCGGTAATTAAGCTACGTGTAAATGCGGAATGGGAGAATACTAACGGATCATGGCTCATATATGCAACAATTAAATTTTTTAATTAGCTAAATTTTTCATCTGGCCTAATTTTTGTGCCCTTTTGTACATGAGTATGATTTCACTCGTATGTAATAAAAACAGAAAGTAAACTAGGTCAAAAAATAAATGTAAGTTTTTACATTTTACTTTATGAGATTTATCATGCCAGAGAGTTTAAATTACAAATTGTTGATATTAATTTTTTTAAATCTAATTTTCTCTGATTGTACATAAGAGTAGTCAGTAAGATGTTAACAACTACTTTTATATTATTTGTGTCAGAAGTGACCGGTTTTTTTTTTCTTTCATTCTTAGCACAAGAAATAGGAGAAAACAGCGGTACTAACCATGTAAGTAAACAGTCAAAAAGTTGAGAAATTGATAGTTTGATGTAAAACTGTGTCTCTCTTGATTCCTTTAAATTATTTTTTATATTTTCTTTCAAACTTTATACACTGTCATATTATCCCATTACTTCACAACATAGATGGACCTGTTTTCATGAATGCTCACAGTGTTAGAAATATTTAAGTTAATTAAGATATGTTTATTTTTAGCCTGGTCAACATAGCAAGACCTCATCTCTACAAAATGGTGAAATAACAAATTAGCCAGGCATAGTGGCATATGCCTTTAGTTTTACCTACTCAGGCAGCTGAGGCAGAGGATTGCCTGAGCTCAGGAGTTTGAGGCTGCAGTTAACCATCATTGCACCACTGCCCTCCAGCCTGGGTGACAAAGTCAGACCTTGTCTCAGAAAAAGGAAAAAAGTTATTACTAATTTAAAAACAGGCCTAAAATTTGTCCTACCAAAAAGGAGAGAGAAAAACATAAACTTTAGTTTTTATTTTATTTTATTTATGTTTGCGGAGAAGATTGCTGTGGTTTATCTATATTTTATTTCTGTAGGTTTTGGGGGGAACACGTGGTATTTGGTTACATGAGTAAGTTCTTTAGTGATGGTTTGTGAGATTTTGGTGCACCCATCACCTGATCAGTACCCACTAAACCTGATTTGTAGTCTTTTATCCCTCGCCCTTTTCCCACACTTTCCCCTGAGTTCCCAGAGTCCGTTGTATCATTCTTATGCCTTTGCATCCTCGTAGCTTAGCTCCCATGTATGAATGAGAATACACAATATTTAGTTTTCCATGCCTGAGTTCCTTCACTTAGAATGATAGTCTCCAATTCCATCGAGGTTCCTGGGAATGCCATGAATTTACTCCTTATTGTAACTGAGTGGTATTCCATCACATATATATATATATATATATATACACACACACACATACATATATATATGTGTGTATATATATATATATATATATGTATATAAAATATATACACGTATATCACAATTTTTTTATTTCCTCATTGACCGATGGGCATTTGGGCTGTTTCCGTATTTTTGTAATTGAAATTTGTAAATTGTAATTTGTTTGAGTTCCTTGTAGATTCTGGGTAATAGCCCTTTGTCAGATATATGAGTGTGAAGACTTTCTCCCACTCTGTGGGTCGTCTGTTTACTCTGCCAATTGTTCCTTTTCCTGTGCAGAAGCTCTTCCGTTAAGTCTTACCTGTTTGTTTTTGTTGCATTTGTTTTTGGGTTCTTGGTCATGAAGTTTTTGCCTAAGCCAGTGTCTAGAAGGGTTTTTCCAAGGTTGTCTTCTAGAATCTTTATGGTTTCAGGCATAGATTTATGTGCTTGATCCATCTTGAGTTGATTTTTGTGTATGGTGATAGTTGAGGATCCAGTTTCATTCTCCTGCATATGGCTTGCCAATTATCCCAGCATCATTTGTTGAATAGGGTTTGCTTTCTTCACTTTATATTTTGTTGGCTTTGTTGAAGATCACTTGGCTATAAATATTCAGGTTTATTTCTGGGTTCTTTCTTCTGTTCCATTGGTGTATGTGCCTCTGTTTATAGCCGTTTCATGCTGTTTTGGTAACTATGGCTTTATAGTAGAGTTTGAAATTAGGGAATGTGATTGATGCCTCCAGATTTGCTGTTTTTGCTTAATTTTGATTTTGCTATGTGGAGCCTTGTTTGGTTCCATATCAGTTTAATTATTGTTTTGTTCTGGTTTTGTGAAGAAGGATGATGGTATTTTGATGGGAATGTCATTGAATTTGTAGATTGCTTTTGACAGTATGGTCATTTTTACAATATTCATACTACCCATTCATGAGCAGGAGATGTCCTTCCTTTTGTTTGTGTCCATCATTTCATTCAGCAATGTTTTGTGGTTCCCAACAGCATATCAAAAAGATAATCCACTGTAATGAAATGGGTTTCATACCAGGGATCCAGGGATGGTTGAACATACACAGGTCAATAAATGTGATACACCACATAAACAGAACTCGAAACAAAAATCACATGATCATCTCAATAGACACAGAAAAAGCATTTGACAAAATCCAGCATCCTTTTATGATGAAAACCCTCAGCAAAATTGTCGTACAAAGGTCATACCTCAATGTAATAAAAGCCGTCTATGACAAACCCACAGCCAGCATAATACTGAAGAGGGAAAAGTTGAAAGCATTCCCCTTGAGAACTGGAACAAGGCAAGGATGCCCCAGTCTCACTACTTTTATTCAGCATAGTACTGGAAGACCTAGCCAGAGCAATCACACAAGAGAAAGAAATAAAGGGCATCCAGATCAGTAAATAGGAAGTCAAACTGTCACTGTTTGCTGATACGATTTTATACTTAGAAAATCCCAAAGACTCCACCAGAAAGCTCCACGAAACTGATAAATGAATTTAACAAAGTTTCAGTAGACAAAATTAGTGTACACAAATCAGTAACGCTGTTGTACCCTAACCACAAATGCTGAGAATCGAACCAAGAACTCAGCCCCTTTTATAATAGTTGCAAAAATAAAATAAAATACTTAGGAATAGACCTAACCAAGGAAGTGAAAGACCTCTACATGGACCTTTGATGGTAAGCCTTTGGTTTTGACTTACTACATTACTAGGTATAATTATCTTCTAGTTTTTGTTATTAACCTACTATGTAACTTCTTTCATTTCTTGTTAAAGATCATAAAATTTCACACTCTTTATTCATGCTGACTGCAGTTAGATGATTTTTCTTTTTTGTTGACTACCTTAAATAATACCTATAAACAGTAAACTGTTAGGAGTGTTTTTGGTGTAATTAAATGTAGTAAGACTTATTTTCCAAATTATAACTGAATTAATTTATTAAATACTTGTCAAAGTTTTTGATTTACTCAAAATTCTGTGCTCAGCAGCTGGAGGTAGAAAGAGTAAGAGCCCTCCCTTACTCTTATGGAGAGGCATACTTTCTCATGAGGGAAATACTCAGCAAGAATTAGTATCTTCTAACCAGTGGTGAATTTGATTAATTAGTGTAGAAAAAAACAAAAACAAACCTTTTTTGTGTGTGTGGCTGCTGGCAAAAAGACCCAAGAGGTAGATGGAATCAAGCTTGCTGAAACAAGGAAAGAGAAACACAGTCTTCTAGGCAGAGAGCAAGGGTATAGCAGGAAAATGCCTAGGTGCAGGTCAGATGATTTATAGAATGAAATTAATCAACTTTTGAAAGGAATGGTAAGTATTCTCTGAGATTTTCATTTGAGTCATGTCATGGTAGTCTTATTTAAACATGAAGTGAAAGTTAAATTTTTTAAGTTGTTATCTGTTTTCAGGGTGTGAGAGAATATTTAAGTGATAATCTTTTTATCCTCCACATAAGAAAGCAGGACTAGGCTGGGCGCGGTGGCTCAAGCCTGTAATCCCAGCACTTTGGGAGGCCGAGGCGAGTGGATCACGAGGTCAAGAGATCGAGACCATCCTGGTCAACATGGTGAAACCCCGTCTCTACTAAAAATATAAAAAATTAGCTGGGCATGGTGGTGCGTGCCTGTAATCCCAG
>NW_016107708.1:13094-26589 GCF_001604975.1 Cebus imitator | reverse complement strand
AAACTTTTGTCATTATATGTAAAGAAAATTCATAAAATCCTTGTTAGGTTTGATGACAGGTAGCATATTAAGAGCAGCATTTTCTAACTCATATCTCAATATCATCTCTGGAAGTTAAGAGCCTCCAATGGTTTTTCTATATAGTGCACATGGTATCACACTTAGGCAGTTCACGGAGTGTAAGAAATATCTTAGTGCTTTGTCATTTGACATTTTAACTGAAAAAAAAAAAAACACTTTGATAAGTTTACCTTATCCTTCCCTTCCTCTTTAGATATATGAGGATTATTATTCTTTGAAATTCAGCTCATGCTCGACCATTTTTCTTGAAGACACCACAGCCAGCTGCCCTCATTTTAAAATGACACTAAAATCGTGAGTACAACTATACTGCCAAGGGACAGATTAAAATTATTTCAGCCATTTGGTTTTCCTCTTCAATCAGTTTAGGAAATTGGAGTCAACTATGTATTGATACCAGATTCTAAATATTAAGTATCAATTTCTCTTTTCATCTTCTACATCATGGTGGAGGGAAAAATCTCTTAGCAAATAAGCCATTTCAGAAAAAGTGTTACTGTTTATTTGATACCTTTATGGTGTGTTCACTTTTGGTGAAATAGAGGTTTATTAAGCAAATTAATAAAGCAAATTGGCTTCAGGAAAAGATTTTGAAAAATGTTCATCACAAGTTAGTAGTCCACCGTTATCAGTGGGATAGGTGGAACTCATTGGGATCACTTTTGAGAAGTTTGTCTTCAAAATACATGTCTGCAAATACATGTGTCCACCAATCTCCACTTTCCCTCTATCTCCAGGCACTGAGAAGTCTTTTAGGAAAACATAGCATCTTTATGTGAAGGAAAGCATCCCAGAAGATTCTGATTTTCACCCCAACTCAATCATTTCAAATTTTGCTGCACATTGAAATCACCTGGGAAACTTTTACCAACAACCCTGATGGCCAAAGTTATATCCAATGCTAATTACTGAAAATGAGGCAGTTATTAAAGCTTCTCAGGTGATTTTAATGTGCAGCAAAATTTAGAGCCACTGCCTAATTTGAGTTTAGGGCAAGAAACTGCTCCTGTTTGTTGTGACCTTGGGCAAGTCAGTTTTAAGATTTGTTTCCCTGACCTGTAAAATGAGTGTTGGATTAAATGTCTCGTAAGGTCATTGGTCCTTTCCAGCATATAACTTCAAATTCTGTGATTTTGAAATTATTTCAGAGATGAAAGCTACTTGAAGCACTATAGACATATCCATCTGAAGTGCTAATGTTACAGGCTTTTTAAAAAGTGCTATTACTAAAATTGAGATTTGTCTTCCCTTAGTTATTTTGAACCTCATTGTAGATGCTGAGGGCAAATGGAAGCACATAGCTTAAGTAAGAGAACCTCTTGTTTTCTGATACACAGCATCAGTGGGTAACTTAGGAATACAGTTACATATCTGAAGAGTTGTATCTGTTCATAAATATTTCAGTTAAACTAACTGAAGATACCTGCTATTGATATTACACTGTGTCGTGCTACACTACCTTGTTAGCACTGCTTATTTTAGGATTGCTATACCTTATCATTGATGTCATGTGAGCTTATGTTTACTAATACATTTTCTAGTAATTATGCAAAAGCAATTTCAATTAATTTTGTTATAAAGCACTTTTGTTATGCATTTTTTGGGAAATAATTTAAAAAATGGGTGGGTAGGAGACAGTGAACTAAACTAAAATGCAGGGCCTAACATCTTCAAAAAGAAACCACTACTGTGTGGCTGAAATTTAAACATATGTACACATAGATATAAATTGCATGAGTCATGGTTTGGCGGCTCAAGCTGTAATCCCAGCACTTTGGGAGGCTGAGGCAGGCAGATCACTTGAGGCCAGGAGTGTGAGATCAACCTGACCATCATGGCAAAACCTCATCCCTACTAAAAATACAAAAATTAGCTGGGCATTGTGTCACCAAACTGTAGTATCAGCTACTTGGGAGGCTGAAGCATGAGAATTGCTTGAATTCAGTGGTTGGAAGTTGTGGTGAGCCAAGGTTGCTCTGGGCAGCAGAGCAAGACTCTGGGTCACACAATAAATAAATACATAAAATAAATTGCATGTGATGAAATGTTTTGTGGGTAGAAGAACATATAACAGGGAAATATGTTATTATTTATATATTATCATCTACGGAAACACGTTTTCTAACAGCGTATTATATTGCCTTGCATTTTTGTTCTCATATTTTTGCTAAAACCCAAGAAATGAAAACAACCAAGTGCCCTTATGGTACTGTTCTGAACTAGAAGGTTTTAATTTCAGGGCCGCTAGGAGAGTTTCCACCACACCCTTTTAAAAAATGTCTTCAGGTCTAACAAATGATAACATCTATTTTTATGAATGTTTTTCCTTCCACAGTGTGGCCTTGGAGATATATTATCTTATCAAGAAAAGGTGAGCTTTTTAAAAAACTGTCTTGTTATTCTGGCTAATTACTCTGCAAGCTATCAAGCTCTTTAGGTCGCAGCTCTAGACATCATGAGCTACACTGCGCCTACTCAAATATCCAAGCAAATTATTTGTGTTTTCTTTGGTCCTTAACACTTTTAATTCTTAGATGATTGGCAATCTCAAAGAGTATGTATTTATATTGATGATATTGATATTTACTGTCATAGAACTATAAACTTGAGATTTTTTTCAAAATCTATTTTTAGTTTAGATTTCACAGCCTTACCACTGTTGATATATTGATCTAGATAACGCTTTGTCACGAGGACTGTCCTGTGCATTGCAGAAAGTTTAGCAGCACTGGTGGCCTGTACCAAGTAGATGTCAGTAGTTACCCATGACCCAGTTTGTGACAACAGAAAATACTCCTTGAGAACAATATTGTTACCATAATAATTTTAATAAGAAAATAGATTTTCTACAACAAAAAGTTGAGTAAAAAGTGTCATGTATTTATATTATTGAAGACCTTAAATGTCACACTTAATAGAAGACAGCTGGATTCTCTAGGTCTTTCTTTGCAATTTACTTTAAGAAGCAATAAGATGGCCAGGTGTGGTGGGAGGCACCTGCAATCCCAGCACTTTGGGGAGGCCAAGGCGGGCAGATTCATTTGAGGTCAGAAGGTTGAGACCAGCCTGACCACCATGGTGAAACCCATCTCTACTAAAAATACAAAAAATAGCTGGGCATGATAGTGCATGCCTGTAGTCAAAAAAGGGAAGCAATGACATGACCTAATCTCATGCAAGTATGTAGTTGGTAAAAGGTGCATTTTAAAGCTTTGAGACAGCTGTGGGTATTTAATAGTAACTGAAAACTTGACAAGTGCTACTTTTTAAAATTAGTTGCAGTGGTATTATACATATTAATAAATTCATTTGATCAGTAATCAGTAATCTGTCTTGCATGGTAAATGGATCTTTTCCCCCATACTTGCATTTATATTATCATGCATTAGTTATTTGGAATATATTGGTTTATGTTTTATTGTGTCAAAAATCACTTTTAACCACCAATATTATTTTAAAAGACTCTAAGTGTTGAAAAGCTGTCAAGCCTGCAGTAGAAGGAGCAAGATTTTCAGAGTCCTCAGGAAAGCTTAATTTATCATTGGGAACACATGTTTATTTTCCTTGACGTGACAGCCTCCGTTCATTTATTTTTGAGAATGGTAGTTGTCCTTTTTTTTTAGACTGAGTCTCACTCTGTCACTTGGCTGTAGTACATTGGCATGATCTCAGCTGAAGCAATTCTCTCACCTCAGACTCCTGTGTAGCTGGGACCACAGAGGTGTGGCACCGTGTCTGGCTAATTTTTGTGTATTTTTGGTAGAGACAGTTTCACCATGCTTCCCAGGCTACTCGAACTTCTGAAGGAGCTCAAGCAATCTGCCAGCTTTGGTATCCCAAAGGGTTTGGATTTTAGAGGTGTGAACCATTGCACCAGCACAGTAATACTTTTAAATAAAAATGGTGTTCTGTGAAAAAAGTGAATGTTCTGCTCACAATTAAATCATGAATTTTTTTTAAACACATCCCTACAGCAGTCAGCAATAGCGCTTCTTCTTAGCTTTCTACAGATTCAGAATATTAAAGAGACATGTCAAGATTTAGTAATACCATTAATTTTTACCACCTCAACAAAGACATTCTTAATTACTTTAGACTGCTTTTTAACTGTAAGGGACAATAAAGAACAGAATTACTACCGGTGTAATTGGTACCACTGCCTTGATTTAGGCTGAGAAACCAGCAGCTTTATACACTTTTGCTTTTATACAGTTATGGCAAGTGTCTATGAAAAAGTAGTCAGTGTCTTTGTATTACTTTCTTAATTAAAAAAAAATTTGTATCAACTTTCTGAGGTTGAATTAGTATGATTATCAGAACAGTGTCTAGCAGACACGGTGGCTCAGGCCTGTTATCCCAGCACTTTGAGAGGCCAAGCAGATGGATCACCTGAGGTCAGGAGTTCACGACCTGCCTTGTCAGCATGGTGAAACCCCATTCCTACTAAAAATACAAAAGTTAGCTGAGCGTGGTGGTAGGCGCTCATAATCCCAGCTACTTGGGAGGCTGAGGCAGGAGAATCGCCTGGACCTGGGAGATGGAGGTTGCAGTGAGCCAAGATCCCACCATTGACCTCCAGCCTGGGCAACAAGAGTGAAACTCCATCTTAGAAAAACAAAAACAAACAAACAAAATAAAACAAAGAAAAACAAAACAAAACAGTGTTGACCTCTTAGGCCTTCTCAGAAAGGGTCTTCGGGATCCCCAGAGTTCCACAGGGCACATTTGGAGAACCACTGGTTTATCACACAGGCACAATGCATTAGTTTTACAAAATTTAAAGTTAATCAAAGACTAGCCTCTTTTAAAATAAAAGGGCAGATGAGTTTTTAATTCGAGCAACAGAAAATAAATAAATTCATCATGAAAGTATATTACAGAGGACTAAAAAGAAAGGAAGCTAGGAAATCGGAATCACATGTACATTTATTAAAGTCCTAAAGTCTTTGTTGCCCAACACTACTGCTTTGTAAAACATTCTTGTGTTTCAATGTGTGGTTAAGAAGACAGAAAATATGTTTGGTTTATTGCCATTGCCTGTTAGGGAGGGTCAATACCTATAGGCAGCTCTGACTGGTTATTGTGAAAAAGAGTTCACAGTACAGGATATGATGTGCTGAGGAAGAAGAGGTCGGGAAAGGTTCTGCAGGGCAGGATCCAGGAGAAGAATTTGTAAAAACTGTTTGCTTTGGTGAAGTAAACACCAAAGCACATAGGAGGCGTTATTATACTAAACAGGTATTATACTAAGATATTAACAGTTTTTGAAGTAATGCACATTCTTATTTTATAGAGATGGAAATAGAACTTTGGAAATCTTTGACGAATGTATATTCCCATTTAATGTAAGTGGCACTTTTATTGAGGTTGTATTTTTATCATAGACTTGTATTTGTTTCATGCTGAAGTCAAAGCCATCTTTAAATCCTCCCCATTTCATGTTGCATTTAGTCCTGTTAGGTGTTGTAAAAAGAATGTATTAGAATAAGAACTGATCTGCAGCTCTGTTTAGTGAACTAGTATGAGTAAATCTATCGAAATAACAGAAAATGTATCTTTTAAAAGACAGTTATTAGTAGCATCAAGCAATATGAGTATATGTAAATACTTTTAACACAGAAGCGTGACTTTTATGAAGAGAGTTAAAAATAATTTAAGTTTAAATCAACCTACATGTTATAAAAATTTAAAAATGTACTTCCTCAAGTACATAATAGCCACATGTGGCTAGTGACTATTGTATTTAACAGCATAGGCTTAGAACCTCGTGGTTACAGGAAACTGTATTTTCTCAAAGTTTATTGCAGAGAATGACATACCATCGGTACGACATTAAAGCCTAAGAGTAGCTTACATTTGGATAGAATGATGTGGGGCAAAGAGTAAGAAAGAACAAAAATTTTCTGAACTTTAGCTCATATGATATTTAGGTGAATGTTAATGAGTATTAAATCATTATGGTATTTTAAGATCCCACTGTTCATATTGTAAAAACTCAAAGACATCTCACCAATCAAAATTATTGTAAATGATACATGGGCACAAATGTGAACACTGCTGTCTTAAGAGCACTTCAGGTTTTCTCTTCAATGGATACTTACATTGCGTCCTTTCTTCTTTCAGCGAGGACAGGTTCCGGAAGAATACTTTAGGTTTGATCCTACACACATAGCCATTTACAGATTTATGCGTATTCTGTTTTGTGTCAAAAGGTTAAATGCTGACTTAGCAATCATAAGTTTGGTAAGATATTTTCTACTTATAAAGCATCTTTAGAAATTGGTCTTGTATAGTGGCCTGGCCAATGTGGTTAAACCCTGTCTCTACCAAAAATACAAAAATTAGCCAGGCATGGTGGCACGCCCCTATAGTCCCAGCCACTCGGGAGACTGAGGCAGGAGAATTGCTGAACTCAGGAGGCAGAGTGCAGTGACCCGAGATCAAGCCAGTGTACTTCAGCCTAGGCAACAGAGCAGGACTCTATTTCCAAAAAAAAAAAAAAGAAATTGATCTTGTAAACAGGGTAGTATGTTCCTGATTTTAAATGAAAGTAGGTTTCTGAAATTATTTCAGAACTTTAAGAGAAACTTATGAAAGCAAATACACACCTTTGAGTTGAATCATCGTTATGGTTTAAATGTTGCCTTGCATTTCTCATTACAGAACAATTGCTATTAAAGGCAGCAGGTGGGATTTCTGATTTCTCCCCCCACACTTCAGTGCACACATGCACACACAGTGCGCACACATCCAGGGCATGTGGAGGGCTTGGAATGAAGAGCAGTAACAAGACCATCTGGTTCATGGGCAGGAATGCATGCCATTGTATGTCTAAGCTGAGTTTCAGGGTGTATTCCTAGGCAGTTCTCATGTATGTTGTGATTGAGAGCTACTGCCCTCAGTTCATTGTTCCTTGGATGTGTTAATCCACCCCCGCTGGGCAGAGTAGGTAGCAGAAATATTTGGGCTCTGATTGTGTTATGGCCTCTTACTTAACCTGATGAAACAAAGTCTCTGTAGAACATAAGAATAAAAGGCATCTACTTTCTGGTCAAAACCAGAAGTTTTCTGGCTTTTCATAGGAGTTATCACAGCACTTAAACTGAGCTAAATCAAAGGCCAGTGCTCTGTTTTGCAGGTATACATAAAAAGACTTCTAAAGTGTGCTGATATCAACATTTGTCCATCCAACTGGAAGAGGATTATCTTCGGAGCCACTCTTCTTGCCATCAAGGTTGGGAGCAATGTGGCTGTGTGCAATAAGGACTTATGCAAGCTCTTTGAGAAAATGACAGTTGACAATATGTGAGTTTGTACAGTTTTTGTGAACTTTCTAACCATTTTTGAATACTTTATTTGCTCCCATAAACTTAAACACTTTGAGAAATACTTTTAAAGGTTACATTATGCAGATAATAAGAATGGGCATAAATACCACATACTCTTTCTCCCCAGCTTCAGAAGAACAGTTCATATTTTTCACTATTCATTGGTAGGTCTTGGTAAAATACTGTTGTACTAATCTCATAAATGAAAAAAGTATTTTTCTGGTGAATGTTTTTGGCAAATATCTTAACAGTGTACAATGAGAAATATAATAGTGAAGTCAGTTTCCTTATGGCTTTTACAAGCTGTCTGCAAGTTCTAGTCTCTTTGTGAGGAGCGCATATCTGGCCTTTGAAATAATTGTTTGCCCATTGACAGGTCTGGGGCCTCTGCATTGTGAAGTATAGCTTCACCCTGAGCCATACATTGTGTATTTGCATTTGCTGGTGTTCTCCCGCTTTTCTCTGAAGATCCGTTTTATAGAAACCTTGAGATACAGAATAGCCACAGTTCCCTGTGCCCCTGTCCTCTCCCCATTAGGAGTGTTGCATCACTGGGCTGATGAATTAGAAGTTCCAGTGTTCCCCTCAGGCAGTCTGAGAAACATTGCTGGGGCATCACCTAATGCTCACCACACTCAGGAGGTTCCTGGGTCATTAATGCAACCACAGCAACACTTGGGGGGCCCCAAGTTATCTATGAGAATGCAAGAAATCTTGCTGAATCATGGGGTTGCTCATGGACGGCAACATGACACTGAAACAGGAGCTTCATTCTTTCAGTCTGGCCTCATGACTGCTGTAAAGGGAAGGGTCTTGGAGCTGGTTGGTAGGGTGAGCCAGGGAGGCATTTCCAGCACAGGCTCTCACAGTGTCCACTAGACAGCAAGAATGGCTTTGTGGGTGACACTTAGGAAAATCTGAAGGAACACCTCTTGATGACATAGAAGCATATAAAGCATATGAAGATGAAGATCCTCAGGCAGTGGCAAGAGGTTTTTTTTGATCACTTACACTGCTGATGGGAATGTAAACTAGTACAACCACTATGGAAAACAGTACTGCCATTCAATCCAACAGTCTCACACTGGGTATCTACCCAAAGGAAAAGGAGTCATATGAGAAAGACAAATGCACCTGCATGTTGATAGCAGCACAGTTTGCAATTGTAAAAATGTGGAACAAGCCTCAATGCCCATCAATTAATGGGTAAAGAAAATGTGGAATATATATACCATGGAATACTGCTGAGCCATAAAACAGAATGAAATAATGGCCTTTACAGCAACCTGGATGGAGCTGGAGGTCGTTATTCTAAGTGAAGTGACTCAGGAATGGAAAACCAAATATCATGTGCTCTCCATGAGAATCCAAAGTCATAAAATGATACAGTGGCCTTTGGGGACTAGAAGGAGGGAAGGTTGGAAGGGCGGTGATGGATAAAAAATTACATATTGGGTACACTGCTCAAGTGGTAGGTGAACCAGAAGCTCTGATGTCACTCCTAAAGAAATTATCCAGGTAACCAAAGCCACCAGTTTCTCAAAAACAATTGAAATAAAATTTAAAAACATTATTGGTAAACAACTTATATATATATACACATATACACACACACAGATACATGTAAGTTAAACTGAGCAGCTTCTAGTCTGAAAATTGGCTGTGCTTGTAAAGGGTATGCTATTCAGCCATTTGAAAAACACCAAAAACTAAGGAGATACATATCCTGTAGGGATAATTGTTTTCCTCAATAACTACTATTAATAAACATGATCATTCTATGAAATACCATATTTTACACAGTTAAAATGTTTATGGAAATACAGAAAAGAGGTTATGAAGTGCATATATTCCTATAGTAAATTAAGTCCTGGTCAGCTGATTATTCACATATCTGATTGACATTCCTATCATAGCCTTGTGGTTATATGAATAGGAAATTAATATTGGAAGTGGTTTCCGCTGGATTTTCAGTGAAACCAATGAGAAAACCACGTATCTGCTTATATCCTAACTGCTTTCCATACCGGAGAACTTCAAGCATTTGTTGACTTAGCCAGTGGATAAAACATTGAAACTTTAAAAGCAAGAAACGAAATGTGCTGTTGAGGTATTGATTTCATACAATTAAGTCTTTACAGTGATTACTATGAGAGTGGTAAGATTACTCTCATTTTGTATTTATTTAAACATTTGTCCAAGTGCTGGATACAGTGGCTCATGTCTGTAATACCGGCACTTTGGGAGGCCAAGGTGGGAGTAACTAACCACTTGATCACAGGAGTTAAACACCAGCCTAGGCAAAAAGTGAGAACCTGTCTCTACAAAAAGAATTTTTAAAAATCGCCCAGCTGAATGGCATAAGCTGTAGTTCCAAGCCTTGAAAGGCTTAGGTGCATGGGTTACTTGAGCCTGGGAGGTTGAGTCTGCTGTGAGCTAGGATCATGCCACTGCACTTTAGCCGGTGTGACCCTGTCTCAAAGAAAACAAAAACAAAACCTTTGACCAGGACAGGTGAATAATCATGCAGCAGAGGGCTGCTTCCAGCCTGTTCCTCTCTCAGTGCATTCAACTTATCCCCACATTCTGTTGTGGCCAGGGGTGACAGATACTGACACCTTGGGGTTTCATTTCTAACTCAACTCAGAAGAAACAGTGCGTAAGGCCGGCACCCTACTAGAAGGCATCTCATAAAATGAGCTTATTTTAGGCAAGATGTCTCTCTCTGATCTTTCTACCATTGGAGGTGTAAAGAGTATTCCTGTCCCGTAATAGTGACAGCTAATAAGTGGCATTCATCATTTCTGTCATCTGATCACTATTGTGGTGTCTTGGGAGTGAGCATGAAGTCTGAGTTGTGCAATGGAACGCTCAAGAATGAGCCCCGAGTCAGCTGCGCAAGTACAGAGGAGGCCATCGTCTTTCTCCTCATCCCAAACTTGGGGTGCTGGATTCAGAATGGATTGCAAGCAGCCATGCCCTGTTTGGACATTAGCGTAGGAACCCACCTGCATGTGTTTCAAAACAGAATTTGGAGCCATTCTAGTAGCTCAGTGTGATATTTTTAAATAACTAGAGAAAAGTTTTGTTAACTGACAACGAAAACAACTGCCTATTAAATGCATATAGTATTGTTTAAAAAGTATCTACAAAATTGTAATCTCGATGTTTTCTTGCAAAAGAAGCGGAAGTAATATAGAGACCCTTTCAAATGAAGAATCACTGAGAAACAGAAGTAGGATAACATTTACTTATGTATCTTTTTGAAGATTATACAAGAAAGAATTTGCATCAGGCTTTTCAATTTATGAACATTAGTAGGATTTCCCTCTAGGGAAAGTTTTCACATCAATGTTGAAGAAATTCTGAAAACTGTAAACTTTTCTGTATTTGGTAATCTACCCGGGTTCCAATCCAATGTGCTTTCTTATATTTATAAGGTCTGTCTCCATTGTGTATTATCATGGGTCTTGGAGCAAATATCATGTAAATGAAGGCATTTCTACATTCTATATATTCATAGATTTTATTTCAGAAATGAGTTCTTATCTTCATGTGGAACTGGAACAACTGAAGACCTTACCACATTTCTATTTATAAGGAATTTGCCATTGAATCCTTTCATCTTTTCAAAGAAATAAAAAAGCTGAAGGCTTTACCATGTTTCTTAAGATTATGTCATTTTTCTCCATATTAAACGTGAATATGTCTTTGAAAGCGTAGGGGAAAATCAAGTTTATTAACACATTTTTTACATTCCTGTTTCGTTTCTGGTACAAGTTGTTTTCTGAGTTTTCAAGGAGAATTGGGAAAGTTGCATGCTTTCTTGTATTTCTTCACTAGATCAGGTTCTGTCCAGTGTGAGTTATTTCATGAATTCTAATAAACTAGAGCACATGAGAGCTTTACCACATTTCTTACATAAGAATAATGTTTTTGAAGATAGCCCAGTGAACTAACATGGTCCTGTGTTGGTTTTGTTGTGTTTCTCCTTCCCCAGGAATGAGTTGCAAAGGTGGTACTTGGAGCTAATTAATTATAATACCAACATTTCTCTAAGCGTTTATACCAGATACTACTTCTGTCTTCGTGCCCTGGCATTCAGGCATGGCCTGAGTTTGCCATATTACCTTCTTGACAGAGAAAGAGCATGGGATCTGAAGGTAGGGCTATGAAGTTAGTAAGTGGGTTTTCAGTCAAACACCAGTGCCTACATTTATGACTAGGTCATATGAAGTAGTGATTAGAAAAATGGAAAGCTTCAAAATTAACATACTGAAGAGCTTATTAACCTTTCGGCATTCTATTTCCTGTATGTCTTATGCTTTTTATAAGGATTCACGTTTTTTTGAAAATTATAGATATTATCTCTTTTGTGGTCATAATTCAGAATGTTTTAATCAAATTAAATTTATTCTTAATGAATTTGAACATTTTGAACCTTTGCCTTTGCAAATAACCATACAGAAATGATTTCTTGCCATTGTATTTCTAACGATGTCGACATACATAATGCGCTTACCACTCTTGACTTCTTTTTATTGCTCAGTTTGCAAATTTCTGTCATTTTCTACTGTGTATACCACAGTGCAGTCAGTCCCATGGGTGTGTTAGACAAACCGTTAGTGCCTAAGCCGAGAGACATGCACTTAGACAGTATGAGGTGTGCGTGTCTCAAGTACCGGCTCAAGGAAGTACATGGGATTTTACTGGAAATGATAACTTTTATGGGACAAGGTAATATTTATGGTTTGTGACTTTTGGTAAGTACACAGCAAAATTACTCACAGCTGACAAGGATGAACATTTAAAATAGGCATGTTCTGTGGCACCGTGGAAGTATTTTAAAATAATACAATTTTCTACCATAATCATGAAAGTAGTGCCTTTGATGCTTAATCATTAGACTTTGTTGACATTTCAATACAATCCAGCACATGCGTGCCTGGTTACGATTTTCTTTCAGTATATAATAACTCTATAGATTGGGTAGAATGTGAATAGATTAATAAACTAACTTTTTGCAATAGTGTGCTTTCATTATTTTTAAGGCACAAGTGCACAGGTAACGGATGATACTGTTAGAAGCCTGTCACAATACGGTGACATTTTTGGAAGCCCAATTTTTAAGTAACTTGATAAAGCAAGCTCCCCTTTGCTCCAGCAATCTAATTCTATCCCTGAAAGGAGATGACCTAAGTAAGCGGCCAGAAGTTGGCAGTGTAAACCTCAGCCAAAGTAGCTGTAGCTGAGCTATCTAAAGGAGTCTGCATGTGTGGCTTCTCATCAGTGGTGATTGTTAAAAGGGTAGAACCCTTTTTAAAATTGTACCTCTTTTCTATTTGACGTTCTTAGGCTTTATCAAGGATGCAACAAGATGGAGCATTCTATACTGCTCGAAAGACTGGGTCTTTGAGTGCTGGTGACTTAATTGGTCTTCAGCGCGCTAAGGCCGTCCTCTCCTGAAGGAAGAAATGAGGGGTAATGTAACATCTGAACCCCTCACCAAAAAAGACAGGAAAATACCACCTCTCCTGCTAAATAACTAGAAAAGTTTGTATTTTCAAAAGAAGAAATACCTCAATTCAAGTTAACTCAAGGACAACTAAGATTGCACTTTATAGTAAAGAATGGGACCTTGTCAGGGCAACAGCACAGTCTTACACTCTTGTGTGCCTTTGAATGTAAACAGAGTTATAGAAACCACTCCAATGTGAAGGCTCCCTCTGCCCACTCACATATGCTTGCTTAGTGTGTTGGCTGATAGCTGTGAACTGTGTCGGGCTTTTTTTGTTTTGTTTTCAGATGAGTCTCTGTTACCAGGCTAGGGGGCAGTGGTGTGATCTCGGCTCAAGGCAATTTCCACCTCCTGGGCCCAAGCCATTCTCCTGCCTCAGCCTCCCTCCTTAATTCAATGTTTTATTTTAAGTAGCTGGGATTACAGGGGCACCCAGCCTATGTAAGACTTTTAAAACAATGGTTTAAAGTTTTTAGACTTTAAAAGATAACTTTTTTGTTTTTTTAAAATATTTTTTCTTTTCCCCCAAATTGCAGTATTAGTATTAAAACATGTCAGAGGAGTTCAT
>NW_016107708.1:11179-12694 GCF_001604975.1 Cebus imitator | reverse complement strand
TCACAAGAGGCAGAAGGGGCTGTGTTTTTTATGGAGGAGCAAACAAGATTAGAAGGAAGGTGGGAGGAAGAGTGGAGGATAGCAAAATCCGATTCAAGCTTAGGGAATGTTTCAGCCAAAATCAGCCTGTTCTTAGGAGGGGCATAAATGGGGTTTGTATGTTGGCTCAGACTGAAGGCAGAGCAGAGTCTGGGAGCTGGGGAAAGGAGAGAAACTTAAGCAAAGTTGTGATGGAACGCAGGAGGCAAAGGTTGTGGTGAGCCTAGATGGCACCAGTGCACTCCAGGGTGACCGATTGAGACTCTGTCTCATAAGTAAATAAATAAATATTTTAAATAAAGTCTTGTTTTAACCAATTATAGTTTGTATTTGTGTAATTTTGTTAATATCAAAGACCCACCTCTGAAAACCAGAAGGAAACCAGGTGTGCCTGCTCTCCTGTTTTTAGATGGGGAGCCATCCATCTTCCATCTGTACCTCTTTGAAATCCATCCTGAACCCTTGGGACTCCTTTGAAAAAACATCTTTTTCTTTCTCCTCTTCTGTCCTGTCTTCACAGAGAGGTAATTCTGTCTCTATACTATGGGACACTTTCCTCAGATGTATCCTCCAAACTGAGAAAAGTTAAGTTTTCAAACCTTAAACTGGTTGGCTTAGGATTGGGCTCAGAAGAAGGGAGCCCAGAAGTACAACATGCTGGCCAAAGGGCCAAGTTTCTTTTTACCAGTGGGGTTTTGGGCCTCCCTCTCCTGTGCAAACTGCTGAAAGGCCTTGGGATTTTTGAGCTGCCCTTACCCCTCCCCTTATTTTGATTCACTTTGATTTGTTTTGTTTTGTTTGAGAAAGAGTTTCTCTCTTGTGGCCCAAGCTGGAGTGCAATGGCCAGATCTTGGCTCACCAACCTCCACTTCCTGGGTTCAAGAGATTCTCTTGCCTCAGGCTCTGTAGTAGCTGGGGTTACAGGCACCTGCCACCATGCCCACGTAGTGTTTTGTATATTCTGTATTTTTAGTAGAGACAGGGTTTCACTCTGTTGGCCAGGCTGATCTCAAACTCCTGACCTCAGGCAACCCACCTGCCTCAGCCTCCAAAAAGTGCTGGGATTACAGGCGTGAGCCACCGCACCCAGCTCATTTTGTTTTGATACCTGTTTTCTAATAATCTGGTGTGTGTTGTCTCACCTTCAGCCATCAAAGGTTGTATGGTGAAGCAGCTGGAGGTTCGGACAATGACCCCTTCTTCCAGGGATCCTTAGATAGGCCTCTGAGGGGACTCTGAGTGCTGTTTTCCCAAAACTGCCCCTGACAGTAGGAAGCAGCATCCTTATTCTAACAGCAGTTGGATGTACTTACTTAGAGAGAGGAATGAGGCGGCTGAGTATAAAGGGGTCATCAGAGAACCTCCAACAGCCTGCACACTGGGAGTGAGCACTGGAGTGGAGCCTCGGGAAGTTCGCACAGTTTGCAGTGTGGAGAGCCTGGCCTCTTCCCTTCCTGTGTGGAACCTGGAATTCAA
>NW_016107708.1:8787-10429 GCF_001604975.1 Cebus imitator | reverse complement strand
TTTATTACCGAGTCAGCCATTCAATACTTTGTGTTGGCCTATTTTGTGACACATATATTATTAAGTTAAATTTTAAATAATTTTGATGTGATTCTAAAACAAGGATTTTGAAACATGAGATACATTTGATAAATTGCTGTGGTGTTGAGATATTTTGCAAGCCAATTTAATAACAATAATTTTTAAAGTTTTAAATAAAATTTATGAAAATGAGTATGACACAGAGTATCAAACATTGTCCAATGTTCCAATATAATGGAGCAAATGGGAAAAGTATGACAATTAGTTTTTCATTATATTTATATTGACAAAGCTAAATAATTATCTTCTGCCATCTATTCTATCTTGATTAAAACTATCGGTGAGTATAATTAAAATCAAATCTATTAGGATTTCTACAAATACATTTTATCCTATGTCTTATATTTCTTACTGGAATACATCTCCACAGACTGTGTTGTATTCCCACATCTATAATGCAAGAGTAAAATCTTGACCAGGCACGGTGGCTCATGCCTGTAATCCCAGCACATTGAGAGGCTGAGGCTGGTGGATCAAGAGGCCAAGAGATCTAGACCATCCTGGCCAACATAGTGAAACCCCATCTCTACTAAAAATACAAAAATTAGCTGGGTGTGGTGGTGCACACCTGTTATCCCAGTTACTCGGGATGCTGAGGCAGGAGAATCACTTGAACCTGGGAGGCAGAGTTTCAGTGAGCTTAGGTCATGCCACTGCACTCCAGCCTGGGGACTGAGCGAGACTCCATCTTAGAAAAAAAGAAGAAAAAAAAACAGCTCTAGGGTTCGGGTATGTGGCTCACACCTGTAATCCCAGCATTTTGGGAGGCGAAGGCAGGTGGATCACTTGAGGTCAGGAGTTTGAGACCAGCCTGCACAACATGGTGAAACACCATCTCTACTAAAAGTACAAAAATTATCCAAGGATGGTGGCACATGCCTGTAATCCCAGCTACTCAGGTGGCTGAGACATGAGAGTGGCTTGTACCTGGGAGATGGAGGTTACAGCGAGCCCAGATTGCACCAATGCACTGCAGCTTGCGTGACAGTGTGAGATTCTGTCTCAAAAGAATTGTAAGTAACACTGAGTTGGCATTCAGTTTTACCATTACCCTTCTCTGGTGTCTCCCAGTCTGTCTTCAAGGAGGCGTGAACTTGGAAGTGGACTTGGGTGCAAAAAGACAGGGCTCAGGACAGCCTTCCTGATCCAGCTGAGGAGCAGGAAACAGTCTCCTACCATGTAGAGAGAGTGCAAGAAACTCTTTTCTCTTTACTCCATTTTCTTGTGCCTCAGTCCTTTGTGGCCCACTGGCACCTCATTTCTGATAAGTAGAGCGGTGGCCTAAGCAGGTGGGCATACTCCATTGCTTTGTCACTCTTTCCGTCCTTTCCTTGCTTGACGCCGTGGTCACAGCAAGCAAGGTGTAGAGTGAAGTAAATAATCCCCTTGCTTGGGTGGCACTCTGAAAAGATGAGTTCCTAGGAGCTGGCAAGGACCAGGGAAATTATGGCATGTGAGGAGTTCAGGACGGGGAATTCGAAAAGTTGTTTTTGAGCTCCTGGGCTCATCTCTGTAATAGTTAATTCTTTCATTTTTAGTGGGCATGTGATAATTGTATATG
>NW_016107708.1:6458-8306 GCF_001604975.1 Cebus imitator | reverse complement strand
CTGCAAACCACACATCCAACAAAGAAAGTATTTGACATATACAAAGAATTCTCAAAATCAACAGAGAACAATCCAAACAAAAATGGGTAAAAGACTTGGACCCTCATCAAAGAGGATGCTCTATTTGGAGGACAGTAAGCCTATGAGAGACCGTCAACACTAGTCATTGGGGAAATGCAAATCAAACCATAGTGAGGTAGTGAGGTGCCACTGGAAAGCAGTTTGACAGCTCTGTTAAATCACATGGCCCAGCAGTCCCACAGCTATTTTCCCTGGAGAAAGAAAAAATTGTGTTCACATGAAAACCTCTATACAAATGTTTATAGCAACTCTATGCATAATCCCCAAAACTGGACACAACCACACATCCTCCCATTGATGAAGGGGCAACCACCTGTGTCTCCCTGTGCAGCCAAACACCATTCCGCAATTGAAAGGAACAGGCCACTGACACACAGAGCAATGGGGATGGAGCTCAAAAACATGATTCTTAGTGAAAGCAGCAAGTTACAAAGATCCCATGCTGCGTGTCTCCATTCATATGACCTTCCGAGACAGCAGTGAGACAAGGATGGAAGGTGCATCACCAGTCAGCAGGGTGTGGTGGGGAGGGCCGGACTCCAGCAAGCGGGGTGCCGCTCCTTGGCATCCTGACTGTGGGACCTCACACGTGTGAAAATACTCAGACCTAAACACCTCTTTAAAATGGTATCAGATGGGGAAATAAGACTAACTGCTTTTGTCATCTGTTTCATATAGTCATCACAGGTACAGTGGTGACCCTTGAACAACACAAGTCTGAACTACATGGGTGTACGTATATACAGATTCTTTTCCTAAAAAATTTTTCAATGAAATCTTCTTAGATAGATACAGGGTCTCCTTATGTTGCTCAGGCTGGTCTCAAATTCCGGGACTCAAGTAACCCTCCCACCTTGGCCTCCGAAATTGCTGGGATCACAAGCATGAACCACCACACCTGGCTGGGTTGTTTTCAATAAATATATTGAAACATCTTTTGAAGATTTGTAACCATTTGAAGAAACTTGTAGATGAAGCTTGTATCCTTGAAATATTGAAAAAGTTAAGAAAAAGGTATGTCATGCAAAAATTAGCTGGGCATCGTGATGCATGCCTGTAATCCCAGCTACTCAGGAGGCTGAGGCAAGAGAATTGCTTGAACACCGGGACTCAGGAGATGGAGGTTGCAGTGAGCTAAGATTGTGCCATTGCACTCCAGCCAAGTGACAGAGTGAGACTCCCTCTCAAAAAAAGAAAAAGAAAAAGGTATGCCATGAATATGCATAAAATATATGTAGACACTAGTTTATTTTTATCATTTAGTACCATAAAATATACAGAAATCTATTATAAACAGTTAACATTTATCAAAAGTTACGCACACAAACACAGTACATGGCGCCATCAGTCAAGAGAAACATAAACGTAAAGATGCAGTATTAAGTCATAACTGCACAGATTAATGGGAGCGCACTGTACTACTGGAGTAATTCTGCCGCCACTCCTGCTGCTATTGCCGTGAGCTCGTGTCGAGAGTGTTCACTTCAAATGCCATGTGACACTAGCCGTCTCCGCGTGAGCACCTGTCTCTCCTGTAGATTGTCTACCACCGTGAAACCTGATCCATCATGGTTCTCATGTATTTTTCATGTTTAGTGCAATACCATAAACCTGAAGAACACATTAGGATGCATATGAAGTGCCACTGGTGATGCTGGAAGTGCTCCCAAGCAGCAGAGAAAAGTCATGGCAGTACAAGCAAACGGTGGATTGATTGACATGTGCTGTAGACGGAGGCCTGCAGCTGCCGTTGCCCACCATTTCAAG
>NW_016107708.1:3666-4923 GCF_001604975.1 Cebus imitator | reverse complement strand
GGCCTGGGCCTGGATCCCACTGGAATGCCTGATGGCTGGCAGCACAGTGTGTGCTCTGGGAAGAAACAGCTGCCCTAGCCGCAGAGGGATCCCCGCACCTCCTGACACCAGCCCAAATCCTGAGAGTGGGGTCTGTCCTCCGAGTGTGGGAAGCCTCTAGTCCTTTAAGATTGGCTGCTAGGGCCTGTGCTCCAAAGCAAGGGGCAGGGGCAGCCTGCAGCTGCCCACCCAACCTGGTCTTCATGCCACATTGCACAGGACACTGGATCTCTTCTATCTTGATGGAGAAGAGGGGTTCCTGCCCAGGATCATACAACACATCAAATAGCATAGCGCTCCTTCCTTCCCCCACCTCATTTTCTTTTGGTTGGGGTCAAGGGTTGTTTCTTTGAGATTTACATTTTTATTTTTGAGGGGTAATCACCTTCAAGTAAAACAGTAAGAGTGAAGGCACTTTGGAACCACTAACACCTCTGACAGGGCAGTTAGCCAGCTCTAGTTCTTTTACGGAGAAACGGACTTGGCCAGTGCTTTGCGTACCCCCACTTCACCTCACAGACAAGGCAGCTGGCCCAGTCTGGGGAGTCTGCCCAGGGCAGTGGTGGAGGTGGGTCTTGAACCCCAATCTGCACCTAAAAAACTAAGGGAAATGCATCAATCTCAAAGGGGCAACAGTGACACCATCCCTGCACTCCTGGGTCCTGGTCTTACAGTGCCCAATGCATGGCATAGTGGCAGATGGACCCTCCCCCATTGGGTGACTCTGCGGACAGAGGTGGGCTTTGTTTAGGAGGGTGGTCAGACCACCCAGCCAAATTGCTCCTGAACCCTAGACAAAGCCTTTGGCCAAGACGCAGGTGCTGTTAGCTGAGCAGTCCTTCTAGGTTTCAGAGACTGGTGTTGGCTCCAGACTGGTCTCATCTCCACTGCCTTAATGACAAGTGGCCCAGGAGTACCCACGCACAGCAACAGTTGGGTGTGGGCATCTTCAGATGTTCTGGTAAAATTGTGAGATTAGCTGTATGAAGGAAACCAGTGGGAGGAAAGGAAGTTTTCGGGATGGCGAGATGTGATTCACGCACAGTGCACATGCTGGTAGGGCTGTCACCGGGCAGTGGCCTTCATGGAGAGTGGTACCAGCACCTCAGTCCATCCAAGATGTTTAGCAATGCTCAGCCTCTGGTCCCAGAGGATGGCTTCTCAGGGCATGCCGCAAGTTAAAGGTCACCTGTCTGGAAGATGAATGAGAAAGCTGCC
>NW_016107708.1:0-1238 GCF_001604975.1 Cebus imitator | reverse complement strand
TATATTGGACATTTGGGTTACATGTGCATATAAAAACAGTCATATTCCTCAACTGACCATAGATAGACTGGCATACAAGTGTCCTTCTTTCTGGATGTAATTAAGTTTTAGTGGCAGTGGTTTGGAAGGTAGCAAATGAACTGACCTCTTCACGAAGTAAACTCGACAAAAATCAAGAAGTATTAAAGATGCTAAGGATTGATTCCATAAATCTTTCTTTCTTCTCTGTCATTTCAGTATACAAGTGTGCACTATGGGTGTCTACAAATTAAAACACTTTTAATCTAGACTGTGAGCTCCTACAAAAGGGGCTACTGTCAATCCATAAAAGGCACTGGGGAAGTGAGAGGTAGCTCAGGGGAGCAGAGGGCACCTGCCCTCCATCAGACCATCCACACAAAGCTACTGAAAACATAGACTTGATTATCTAAGTCTCAATGGGCTTAGATGTTGACCTGGGCCTTCAAGTGAGGTTTTCCTTTATTATGTTTTATGTTGTTTGTTCTACTATTTTTCTAATTGGGGCAAAGTGAGATGTTCAACTAGTCTAAAAATGCTTAATATACACCATAAACTGTCTGAATCAAAGGTTTTTATTTAATCTTCTGCCAAACACAACTGATTTCCATCTACAATTATTTTTTAAGGTAAGAAACAATGTGTCAAGTGAACAAAGAGCTGGGGCTTTGGGCTCTAGAACATTATGACACACTGACTAAGAAATGCAGGGCCTCAGGGTGGGGTCTAGTCAGGCTGGCCCCAGCAGGGCACGAACTTGCCTCACTGGGCCTTCTCCAGGAACGTTCTGCAGCACCTGACACATTGCTGGCACACCGTCTCAAAGTCAGAGTCATTCCCATAATAGGGATCTTCAATAATAAGTTGTTTTTGTGGATCATACCTCCCAAGTAGCTCAACTGCAGCTTTGTGGGTTGTAACTTGATTACTTTTTCTTATTTTATTTTATTTTTTTTTCAAGACAGGGTTTCACCATGTTGGTGAGGCTGGTCTTGAACTCCCGACATCAGGTGATCCGCCCGCCTTGGCCTCCAAAGTGCTTGGATTACAGGTATGAGCCACCACGACCGGCCACTTGTTTACTTTTTCTATTCAAATCTCTCAGATTGCTTTCGTCCATACATAGTATGGTTGAATATACTTTTTTAAGGGTTCGCCAAAGAGTAACCTGTTTATTTCACTTAAATTCCTTTTTTTTTTTTTTATTAAGATGGGGTTTC
>NW_016107707.1:2084157-2086007 GCF_001604975.1 Cebus imitator | reverse complement strand
AAGCCAGATTCCTCACTGTCCATCAGCCTTCTGACCTTTCTCCTTCCTGCCTGTGAACCAGGCCCTCATCCAGGACCTAACCCCACCCCAGAGCCTTCCTCATCTTCCTCTGCCCACAACCCGCCTCCTCATGCCCCTCCTGTCACCTCCCACCTCCTACGTGGCCCAGCTTACAGTTAGTCCTGCGGCTGCCTCCTGCACCCCTGCCCAACAATCCCCCTTTCAGAGGTGGCTGGAGCCAAAGGCATAGTTAGGGTGGCATCCCTTCCCTTTATCTGACCTTTCCCAAATCGACCACCGGCTCCTTTTCATCAGATCCTCCAATACTTCACCCAGTCCTATAACCTCACCTGGAGTGACTTAAATGCCATCCTTACTTCCAGTCTCACCCCTAAAAAATGCTTAATATGCATTTTATCACCCAGTCAACCCCAACATTACAAAAAGGTAGCAAAAAGTACAATCTGGCCCTCAAACCCCACTACAAGAATTAGGCAACCTTACCTTCAAGGTGTTCAATAACAGGGAGAAATCTGCCCGGCTTCACATCTCAGAGCTGCAGATGCTGCCTCCTCCGTAAGACAATCCCTGGCCACACCACCAGCTCACAGAGACTTCGGCGCACCCAGACTGCAGCGTCCAGCCGACCCCCCGGACCTTGCTTCACGTGTCGGAAACCTGGCCACCGGGCCAAGGAGTGCCCGCAGCCCGGGAATCCTCCTGAGCCCTGCCCCGTCTGTGCGGGGCCCCCACAGAAAGTCGACTGTCCAACCCAGGTCGCTGCTCCCAGAGCTCCTGAAGCTCCAACCCTCACTTGGCGGCTAAAGACGGACGCTGCCCGAGCATCTCAGAAGCCCCCTGGACCATCACAGATGCCAAACTTCGGGTAACTCTTACGTGGAGGGCAAGTCCATCCCCTTCTTCATCAGCACGGAGGCACCCACCCCACGCTGCCTTCTTTTCAACAACCTGTCTCCTTGGCCGCCATGCTGTGTGGGAATTGAGGCCAGGCCTCCAGGCCTATCAAAACTCCCCACGTCTGCTGTCAATCAGGCCGGCACTGCCTTCCACGTCCTTTCCTAATCATCCACACCTGTCCAGTTCCCCGTCAGGCCAGGATATCCCAGCGAAATTGTCTGCCTCCTTGACTGTTCCTGGGCTACAGCCACGCCTCATTGCCGCCCTCCTCCCCAGACCCGTACCTCCCTCAATACTCCCCTATGTCCCCCTACCTTAACCCTAGGGTGTAAAACACCGCCTTCCCATCCGTTGCTACAAGGCACTCACCCCTCCTCATCCCCTTAGAACCTAACCACCCTTACCCTGCCCAGCCCCGTACCCCATCCCACAGCAGGCTTTAAAAGTAAAGCCTGTTATCACCTGTCTATTGAAACATGGCCTTTTAATTCACCCTCCTGCTTCTTCGGCATCTGTACTCAAAGGGGCATCACGGACCCCTTCCGAAGCCCAAATTTCTTCCCATCTGTTATAATCTTTCACCAGCATACACGTGCTCACCCTGCCAACCGCATCCAGTACATTTCCCAAACCCCAACCCGCTCCACCAAACAACAGATTCTCTCCTCCCTGGGTGTGGTTGCTTCTTCACCTCAGGATACCAGGTTTTGCTATTCTAACTAAACCATTGTATAAACTCACTAAGGAAAATGTATCCAACCGTATTAATCCCAAATCCTTTCCTCACTCCTCCTTTTGCTCCTTAAAAAACAGCTCTAAAAACTGCTCCCTCCCTAGCTCTCCCCAACCTGTCTCAACAGTTTTTCATTCTATACTGCTAAAGTCCAGGGCTGTGCGGTCAGGATTCTCACATAGGAGCCAGGCTTTGTGAA
>NW_016107707.1:2082553-2083727 GCF_001604975.1 Cebus imitator | reverse complement strand
CGATCTCTTGACCTCGTGATCCACCCGCCTCGGCCTCCCAAAGTGCTGGGATTACAGGCGTCAGCCACCGCGCCCGGCCCAAAGCTCTCTTTACACCAAACACACTTACATTCAGCCCCTCACCTTCTCCAGCTTTAGGCAGTCGCCCCTACTGCTTAAACCACACTTCAAAACATCTGTTTCTATTATTTCCTAACTGTGCCCAAATTCACGGCACTCATTTACTTTTACACGCGCTGCTTTTCTTTAAGTTGCTGGTTTACACTTTTCCTCCAGGCAATTACAGCTGATATTTCACTCTTCATCTGGCTCCCGTTCTCTGCTCAAACACAATCTTGTTAATGAAAGTGAGCGGTTGCTTCTAGATACCGCACGCTTCCTCGCACAGCATGAAAACAAAAGCTCTCCCTCCACACAGTTACCCACCAAGCCCTGTAACCGCCGCAGCCCTTGCTGGTTCCCTTGGCTTTCAGGTCCAAAGCTCCAGAAAAATGTTGTTTTTATGTAAAGCAGCCTGGCCTCGTATATAATGCCATCAATACATGAAGAGACAGAGCCCAACAGCACACGAATCAGGCAAATGGTTATTCTGGACCTGGCTGGATGGGCTGGATGCTGTCTAACTGGAGTCATGGCTGCTTCCAATCCTTACTCCTTTAACACCCATCTTTCTTCTCCTGTTCGGACCCTGTATCTTCTGCTTAGTCTCCCAATTCATACAAAACCACATCCAGGCGATCACAAATCAGCAGATGCTGCTCTGGACGACCCACAGTACCGCGCAGTGCCTCTAAGTCCCCAGCAGCTTAAGCATTCGTAAGGCAGAACGTATTGTCCAGACCCTCCTTATTTGCACACCTGTCCTGTTCCCATTTCCACCCTGTCTGCCCCGCTCAAAAAAAAATATTTTAGGTGCCCCTGCAGTCCCGTCAGGCACGAAGTAACCTTTAGAAACTTCACCCTCACCCCCAGAAACCTGTGCTCACCACCTCTGCTCTAATTCTTTCTCTATATATATAAAAAGACAGGTATGTCAGGTCTCCATATGCAAGGCTGAAGTCCTGCCTGCCTGGGCTGATCGTCTACCACCCCCCCACCTGCGTTCACCCTTGTCCTTGAGCACCCAGCGGAGCTTCCCCAGACAAGCTACTCACCCAACCCTGCCATCTCAACA
>NW_016107707.1:2080601-2082203 GCF_001604975.1 Cebus imitator | reverse complement strand
TGGGACTACAGGGACATACCACCACAGCAGCTCATTTTTGTATTTTTAGTAGAGACGGGGTTTCACCATGTTGGCCAGGCTGGTCTTGAACTCCTGACCTCGTGACCCGCCCACCTCAGCCTCCCAAACTGCTGGGATTACAGGTGTGAGCCACCATGCTGGACCTTTTTTTCTTTTTTTTTAAGATAGAGTCTTGCTATGTCACCCAGGCTGAAGTGCAGTGGCATGATCTCAGCTCAGTGCTACAACCTCTGCCTCCTGTGTTCAAGTGATTCTCCTGCCTCAGCCTCCTGAGTAGCTGGTGTAAGGCCAGTTGCCTTGCCTTGGCTCTCAGCGCTTGAAAACTACCTCATCAAGCTGAGCACATTACTCAGCATCTGGTCTCTCCATGCGGACTCCCCACACCCATTTCCGTATTCCAATCTCAGTCCTGCACTCACTGGCAAACTGCACTCGGCCCCGCCCCATTGGAAAGCCCGCCAAAGTTTTAAGAAGCCCCTCCAAAACCTGCCCTATGGCAGCTTGCCACTTACGTCCTCAACCAGCCCACTTGCCCGTGGCCCAGCCTGGCTGCCAATGGCGGCTCACCTCACCTGTGACCAGTCCCTTCATAACCAATGAGACTACCTCCGCTTTGTTTCCCCTGCAGCCGATCAACTACCTCTACTCCCTATAAAACCCCATGCACTAAGAAGAAAGGCTTCTCTGGCCCCTTTCCCGGACCGTAGAACCTCACCTGGGAGCTGAATAAATTGGCTTTTACTTTTCTTACTCCGGTCTCCATTTCCTCATTTAACTCGGCAATAAACCTTACAGCTGGGACTATGTGTGCCACTATTCCTGGCTAATTTTTGTATTTTTAGTAGAGACAGGGTTTCACCATGTTGGCCGGGCTGGTCTCAAACTCCTGACTTCAGGTAAACCACCTGCCTCAGCCTCCCAAGGTGCTGGGATTACAGGCATGAGCCACCATGCCTGGCCCTTCCCTGCATCTCAATGTCCACAAACATTATAAATCACCTGCTTAACTGTCTAGGATTTTCAACTAATTGTCCAATGTCTAGAAGAAGGTGCTTTCAAATATTTATAATAGGTGAGGATGTGGACTAGGATGTTTTATCAATTAATTGGGATTCCAAAAATGTAAATCTTTGTATCCGAAATAGGGCTGGAGAACTTAGCAAGGTAATATCAATTCCACATGAGCTTTTGAAGATCAATTGTGCCATCTGCCTCACAGGAAGCGTTGGCATGTGACATTTCCTCACTAACACGGACTTTAATTTCATTTAGCTACTGTTCTTTTGATTCATGATTTGAAAATGATTTTGTCTTTCAAAAAACCATACTAGCTAGGCGCGGTGGCACATGCCTGTAATCTCAGCACTTTGGGAGGCCGAGGCAGGTGGATCACGAAGTCAGGAGTTCAAGACCAGCCTGGCCAACATGGCGAAACCCCGTCTCTGCTACAAATACAAAAATTAGCTGGATGTGGTGGCGTGTGCCTGTAATCCCAGCTACTCAGGAGGATGAGGCAGGAGAATCGCTTGAACCCAGGAGGCAGAGGTTGCAGTGAGCCAAGATTGTGCCACTGCACTCCAG
>NW_016107707.1:2073726-2080241 GCF_001604975.1 Cebus imitator | reverse complement strand
GATTGCTTGAGCCTGGGAGGTCGAGGCTGCAGTGAGCAGTGATTGCACCATCGCACTCCAGCCTGGGCAGCAGAGTGAGACCCTGTCTCAAAAAAGGAAAACACCCAAACCCCTCCAAGAGCATAGAACTGCCTTTCCTGTTAGATACCTCCACTGCTGTACATATTGCTCAGTTGTGACGACACGTCCCTCATGTTCTGTTTTGGGTTCCCTGAGGTGCGGCCTATGGTGTGGCCCCTGACTCAGGAAGCCCCGAAGGAGGGAAGCACACCAGCTGCTGTGGCTGCACTGCCTGTCCACACGGGGTTTCCAGCCAGACAGGTGAGCACCTGCAGCGACGCCCTCCCGTCCACACCTGTCATCCTTCCTGCCCTGACTCCAGGTGAGGGCAGAGGGCCTCGGAATTACAGGTAAGTCGTCTTTTTATTTTTGAGATGGAGTTTTGCTCCTGTCACCCAGGTGGGAGTACAATGGCGTGAGCTTGGCTCACCGTAACCTCCGCCTCTCAGGTTCAAGTGATTCTGCTGCCTCAGCCTCCCGAGTATCTGGTATCACAGGAATGTACCACCATGCCCGGATAATTTGGTATTTTTTTTTAATAGAGATGGGGTTTCTCCACGTTGGTCAGGCTTGTCTCGAATTCCTGACCTCAGGTGCTCCGCCCACCTGGGTCTCCCAAAATGCTGGGATTACAGGCTTGAGCCACCGCACCCGGCCTCAGGTAAGTCTTCTTTACTCAGTCATTTATTCACTCACTCGGCTAATTCATTCATAAATTCCATTGCTGTAACTTAGTAATCCCAAATAACCTAAACTTCCACCTGCCATGCAATGCCCTCACCACACACCTTGCCTGGTCAGCTAATTCTTCCCAGGGATTTCCCATCCCTGTAATGCCATTAAAATGTCTAAACTAGGCCTCCTGCTTATAAAACAGCAAGTCAGAGTAAAAACAAAACTGGGCTTAGATCCAATGAATCACAACTGTCACAGAAGAGGCTCAGCCGGGTGCAGTGGCTCACGCCTGTAATCCTAGCATTTTGGGAGGCTGAGGCGGGTGGATCACTTGAGGTCAGGAGTTTGAAACCAGTCTGGCCAACATGGTGAAACCCCATCTCTACTAAAATCACAAAAACCTTAGCTGGGCGTGGTGGCAGGTGCCTGTAATCTCAGCTATTCGGGAGGCTGAGGCAGGAGAATTGCTTGAACCCAGAGGGCGGAGGTTGCAGTGAGCCGAGGTTGTGCCACTGCACTCCAGCCTGGGCAAGAAGAGTGGAAGCCTATGTCAAAACAAACAAAGAACAACAACGAAACAGGCTAACAAAATGCTGTGGCAGGGGATGACTTGAGAAGTCATTTCTGAGACAGGGGATGGGACCTGGGAGCTGTCCAGCTCCTGAAAATATGCGGCAGGAGACAGAAGAACTAAGATTCTCTACACAGCAGGACAAAGTGCCTCTCGCTGTTGAGGAGACTAGGTGTGGACAATCAGGCTTGGGGCCAAGAAGCCTCTGGGAAAAGGCCCAGACCGCACTGCTGAGCCAGCCCAGGGGCTCACACGCCCCCAAATCCCCACCCCCAATGCTGTCCAGAAGGCCGCAGGCCACACCACTGCCAGGTGAGGTTGACGAAATGCTGCCTTCTCACATCGGGTTCTAGCAACTAACGAAAAAATTTAAATAATGTTATCAAAATTAGGATTTTATGTTGTTTCAATTCAAACAGAAATTCAGTTGAGGAATTAATAGCCAGGTGTGGTGGCTCACACCTGTAATCCAGCGCTTTGGAGGCTGAGGCAGGTGTATCACCTGAGGTCAGGAGTTCAAGACCAGCCTGACCAACATGGTGAAATGGCATCTCTACTAAAAATATGAAAATTAGCTGGGCGTCGTGGAGGGCGTCTATAATCCCAGCTACTTGGGAGGCTGAGGCAGGAGAATTGCTTGAACTCAGGAGGTGGATGTTACGGTGAGCCAAGATCACACCACTGTACTCTAGGCTGGGCAACAGGGCAAGACTCCTCAAAAAAGAAAAAGAAAAAGAAGAAATATTATCTCACTAAAAGTAAAGGTAATGACATGTTGAACTTAGGAAAATTTTCTCAGGCAGAGTTTTCCTTTTTTGACTTAAAATTTTTCCAAATGCAGTCCAGAGTGTGGCATAATGATACCCACATACACGAAACAGATTTAACAGTTACTCATCTGTTGCCATGTCTGCTTCATGTTTTTATATTATGAAATATTGTAATTTGCAGATCTCACAAAACTTCACTACCAAATACTTCAGTATGCACCTATAAAAAAAAGTAAGCATGAAAGTGGGGTGTGGTGGTGGGCACCTCTAGTCCCAGCTACTCAGGAGGCTGAGGAAGGAGCATCGCTTGAGCCTGGGAGGTCAAGGCTGCAGTGAGCAGTAATTGCACCATTGCACTCCAGCCTGGGTGACAGAATGAGACCCTGTGTCTAAAAAACAAAGTATATATAGTTTCCTACAAAACCAGAATAACATATTGTAGCTGACACGTTCAAAAAAACCCTGCATATCCCCAAAACCTAAAAAAAAAAAAAGAAATCCTGCATATCATTAAATACTCAGGAGGAGTTTTCTTTTTTTTTTTTTTTTTTTTTTTTTTTTTTCGCTCCCTTTTTTCCTGTCCTAAGAGCAGTGGCACAATCTCAGCTCACTGCAACCTCTGCCTCCTGGGTTTGAGCGATTCTCCTGCCTCAGCCTCCCGAATAGCTGGGATTACAGGCATTCACCACCACACCCAGTTAAGTTTTGCATTTTTAGTAGAGACGGGGTTTCATCATGTTGGCCAGGATGGTCTCGATCTCCTGACCTTGTGATCCACCCGCCTCGGCCTCCCAATGTGCTGGAATTACAGGCTTGAGCCACCGTGCCCGGCCAGAAGGAGGTCTTCAGAAACCAATTAACCTCAGAAGGTGGGAGAAATGCCGGGCCATGAGGACAAAGCCATGGGAAATGATATTTACACGGCTAAGAATCTGAGTTTCCTGTAAGAAACAACAGAAAAAAATATCCTCCTTGTACAAGGAGAGAAAATACTATTTTTTTCCACGAACCCATAAGGGTGTGGGCAGTGTAAACCCAAAATTACGCATGAGAGCTTCCCCAGAGCTCTGCATGGGTGGAGAAATGTGTCCTAACTGCCGCCCTGCCTGCCATCTTGGTACTGGGAACCTGTGAGAATTTCCGAGCCCGACACCCTGTGTCCCGGCTTTTCCCAAAAGATGTAGAGCAGTGCGTGCGTAGCCCCGCTGGGCAGCACCCAAATGGCGAGACAGGCCACCAGCTCCCAAAGCTGGGCCCTCCTGGCTCCTGAGGACCCTCTGGGGATGGCTCTGGTCAGTACAGCCCTTTCTTTCTCTGCTCTCAGCCGTGGGGTGCACATGCTCTTTCTGAAGCACTGAGACTCCCCCAGCCAAGGCCAGCAGCTGGCCTCAGCCACATCCTCTCCCTCACTCCAAACTTCCTCAGCTCCTCAGTCGTCACAGCTTGACCCAACACGGCCACCTGCCCCCAGCAGACCACACCGGAGTCCTGTGCACTGCAGCTGCTCCCACAGACTCGTGCTCAACCCTCACTGTGGTCCTGGCTTTCAAGGCCATTGTGCCTGGGAGGAGACGCAGGTGTTGGCTGCTGTCTGGAGGCTTCATTGTGACTTTCCCGGCCAGGATCCCGTCTGACACGTGCATGGATGCAAGTCCCTGACGTTCAGCTGGAATTCTGCAGGGTCTGGGTCACCTTCCTTCCCGTCCGCCAAGAGCAGGTCTCCACCGCGGCCCCTTGGGTGGGGCTCCCAGGCTGCACTTTTGCCCCCAGGGCTACACTACCCTTCCTGTAGGCTAAGGCCTGATAGGAACACCCTGCAGGGTGAGGGAATAAGAGAGGTTCCAGATGCAAACAAAACATCAGCAGACACCTAAGTTACCCCCTGTACAAAAAACAAATGTACCCTTTACCCTCCTGTTGAAAAAGTAAGCTCTGTGTGTTCTGCCATCACTTCAGGGAAACCAGCCCCTGAATTACCCATTTCAGAAGCGTGGCCCCCGGGTGCACGGGGTGGACATGAGTAGAGGGGAGAGGTGTGCTGACCCATCTGACCCTTGACCCCAGCACCCTGCAGGGAGGAATGCAAGGGGCGGGCTTGGCTGCTGCCCTCCACTGTCACAGCGGGTGAGTCGGCCTGACGCCTGAGCTCCGCGGAGCCCTCTGACGGGAGGAACGCCGTCCCAGAACGGCCATAAGGAACAGAGGCACTGAGGCCACTCGTCAAACCAATGCACCATTTTACTAAAAACCACATGTACATTACATTTTACAAAACAGTCCCTTCCTTAACCCCATAAAAGGATGGGGATATTGGGGAGATAAGGGAACAGGTCCCCCTCCAAATGCTCAGGGCTACCTAGGCCTCCCCAGACCCCTGGTCCAGTGCAGGGCAGGGGGCAGCAGAGCCTGCTCAGGGTTCCTGGAGCCCATCTGGAGCCCTTACTGCCTACCCAGGGCCAGAGGGACCACCTGGGGGGCTGGCCTCAGCTGGACTCACAGCCACTCCCTGCCTGGGCAGGGTCCAGCCTCAGGAGGAGGAGTGTGGGTACCCATAGTGGTTGTGGTCAGCCTCGCCCAGGGTCACTGTCAGTGACAGGCTGGGCTTCCGTTCCAGCTCCTCCTCCTTCGGGCAGTGCTGTGGGGGTCAGTCTTTGAAGAAGTCTGAGATGTAGCGGACCTGGCAGAGTGGAGGAAGGTGAGACTGGGCAGAGGCTGGGCAGGCACCAGGGACATGGGCATGAGCAGGAGCAGGAGGAACAGGGTCCCAGGTGGGCAATGAGAGGAAGAGTGTGTGTCGGGGGAAGAGAGCCCTCTTAGTGGAAGACCAGTGGAGAGCACTGGGGCGCTGACGGGCCCAGGGAAGGGCTGCGGTGTGCGGGCAGGAGACCCAGGGAAGGAACTGGGGGAAGAAGGTGTCCAGGGAAGGACTGGGTTTGGGGAGAGGGGTCCCAGGGAGGAATGTGGGGAAGGAGGGGTCCCAGAAAGGACTGGGGTTGGGGGAAGAGGTCCCAGAGGAGAAATGGAGATAAGGGAGGGGTCCAGGGAAGAACTGGGATTGGGGGAAGGGGTCCCGGGGGGGATGTGGAGGGGAAGGGAAGGGTCCTGGGATGGACTGGGGTTGGGGGGTCCCAGAGGAGAAATGGGGGGAAAAAGTGGTCCCAGGGAAGGACTGGGGTTGGGGGAAGGGGTCCCAGGGGAGGAATGGGGGAAGTGGGGTCCAGGGATGGACTCGTGTTGGGGAAGGGGTCCCAGGACGCCTCAGCCTTGCCCTGCCAGGCACTCCCACGCCCACTGCACAGATGGCAGCTCCGAGTCCGGGGGCACAGAACCGGCCAGCCCAGGGCCTCCTGTCTTTACAAACAAGTCAGTGAGCGCCCCCATCACCACCATGTCCCACCCATTTTACAGCTGGAAAAACCGAGGTCCAGGGAAGGGAGTGACTTGACAGGTGGGCCCTGGAAAAACGGACTCACCGCCAGGAACACCACGCAGTACATCCCAAAGGAGGCATGTCCCGAATAGAGAGACAACCTGAGGGAGGAGAGGCAGCAGGTCAGAGGGCGGCGGCTCAGTTGGCATCTTCCAACCTCCCCTCACCCCCGCCCCTCCCGCAGAAGGGAGGGTTCAACACGGGAGCTGCCGACGTCACAGGCCACCAAATCCCAGGAGCAGAGGCTGCTCCAGTTATCTGATGATGGAATCAGAGTCTCCAGTTGGGGCTGTGGCATGAGATGCCTCACCTGTGAAGACTCTGAGGCCTGAACCCAACACCCAGGGCAGACGGTAGTGTCCAGCAAGCAGGCAACACCGGTTTCGTTTTCACTGCGTTTCTTTTCAGCCTTTTCTCCCATCTGTGGAACTGAGGGAAAATTTCTTTTTATATAAATTCGAGATCCCTTGAAGGACATGAATGAAACACAGAAAATAGGAAGCAACAAAAAACTGGCAAAAAAGTCACAATCAACTTTTTTGGAACTAATCAAAAGCTTGCAGGAAACAGAGGAACACTTAACATAATCCAGTTGAGGCCGGGCGCGGTGGCTCACTCCTGTAATCCCTGCACTTTGGGGGGCCGAGGCAGGCGGATCACGATGTCAGGAGATCGAGACCAGCCTGACCAACAGGGTGAAAAGACGTCTCTACTAAATATACAAAAATTAGCCAGGCGTGGTGCCACATGCCTATAATCCCAGCTGCTCGGGAGGCTGAGGCAGGAGAATCACTTGAAAACCTGTGAGGTGGAGGTTGGGGTGAGCCAAGATCCCGCCACTGCCTGGGCGACAGAGCGAGACTCCATCTCAAAAAAAAACAAAGACAACCCAGTTGGATCTCAGAACAAACAGCTTTGTGGCATTTTAACTCATCCTGGTCCCTCTCCCACTGCCTAGACTGTGGTGGCCTGAGGGTAACAGACCACACGCCCAGCACAGGTTCCAAGA
>NW_016107707.1:2070990-2073171 GCF_001604975.1 Cebus imitator | reverse complement strand
TAGCTGGGATTACAGGCACGTGCCACCATGCCCAGCTAATTTTTTGTATTTTTAGTAGAGACGGGGTTTCACCATGTTGACCAGGATGGTCTCGATCTCTTGACCTCATGATCCACCTGCTTTGGCCTCCCAAAGTGCCGGCATTACAGGCGTGAGCCACTGCGCCCGGCCCGTTATTTTTTGTTTGTTTTGTTTTGTTTTTTGGTTCCAGATGTTTAAATAAATCTCTGTCCTATCACTAGCTGACCAACAGGCTAAAAGAACAGGAGGAAATGGCCACTCATGACAAAAGATAGAGACTTCACAATCAGAAAAGTCATTAAATAACCACTGCAGCAAACAGCAAGAACACATCCTGGGGAGGAGGGAAACTCCTATTTCCAGAGTGGCCACATTATAATATTCTAAACACACAGTTTAAAACAAAATAAAACAGGTTGGGCGTGGTGACTCATGCCTGTGATCCCAGCGCTTTGGGAGGCTGAGGCAGGCGGCTCACCTGAGGTCAGGAGTTCGAGACTGGCCTGGCCAACACGGTGAAACCCTGTCTACCCTGTCTCTACTAAAAGTACAAAACTTGTCCAGGTGTGGTGGCGCATGCCTGTGATCCAGCACTCAGAAAACTAAAGCAGGAGAAGTGTTTAAACCCAGGAGGCAGAGGTCACAGTGAGCAAATATTGCACCACTGCACTCCAGCCTGGGTGACAGAGTGAGACTCTGTCTCAAAAAAAACAAAGAAAATAGGTCAGTTAAGATTATTCAGCTGGGCCAGTCACAGTGGCTTACGTCTGTAATCCCAGCACTTTGGGAGGCTAAGGTGGGTGGGTCATCTGAGATCAGGAGTTCGAGACCAGCCTGGCCAACATGATAAAACCCCATCTCTACTAAAAATACAAAAAATTAGCAGGATGTGGTGGTACATGCCCATAGTCCCAGCTACTCGGGAGGCTGAGGCAGGAGAATCACTTGAACCCAGGAGGCGGAGGTTGCACTGAGCCAAGATCGTGCCACTGTACACTGCACTCCAGCCTGAGTGACAGAGTGAGATTCTGTCTCAAAAAATAAAATAAGTAAAAATAATAAAAATGAAAATACAAAAATTAGCCAGGTGTGGTGGTGCACACCTGTAATTCCAGCTACTGGGGAGGCTGAGACAGGAGAATTGCTTGAACTCAGGAAGTGGAGGTTGCAGTGAGCCGAGATCGAACCACTGCCTCCAGCCTGGGCAACAGAGCCAGACTCTGTCTCAAAAAAAAGAGAGAAAAAGATTATTTAGCCTGAATGGGCTCGGGGGCTCACACCTGTAATCCCAGCACTTTGGGAGGCCAAGGCAGAAGAATTGCTTGAGCCCAGGCATTCTAGGCCAGCCTAGGCAACATGGTGAGACCCTATTTCTAAAAAAAAAAAAAGTGATAAAAACCAGCCAGATGTGGTAATGTATGCATGTAGTACCAGCTACTTGGAAGACAGAGATGGTTTGAGCCCAGGAGTTCAAGTCCTGGGCAAGATAGCAAGACCATCATCACTAAAAGAAAAAAAAATTAAAGGAAAAAAAAAAAAAAGACAGTGACAAGGAACTGAAAAAGGAAGGCATAACCTAGGCAACCCTAAACAAAATGACAAAGGGCCTTCCTTATCAGTAATTACACTGACTAAAAATAGATTAAACACTCCAACTGAAAGTCAGAGATTCGTTAAATGCCTTAATTCAATAAAAAGATTAACATATGCTGAAAAAATAAAATAAAATAAAAAGTCAGAGATCTGGCTGGGCATGGTGGCATATACCTGTAATCCCAGCAGTTTGGGAGGCCACAGAGGGTGGATCGCTTGAGCTGAGGAGTTCAAGACCAGCCTGGGCAACATGGCAAAACCCTGTTTCTACAAAAAACATAAATAAACAATAGCTGAATGTGGTGGCCAGTCCTAGCCACTCAGGAGGCTGAAGCTGGAAGATGGCTTGGCCTGGGAGTCCAAGGCTGCAGTGAGCTGAGATCACTGTACTCCAGTCTGGGCAAGAAAGTGAGCCTCTGTCTCGAAAAAATCAGAGACTGGACAATACATAAAAAATTTGGCCGGGCCCAGTGGCTCACGCCTGTAATCCCAGCACTTTGGGAGGCCGAGGCGGGTGGATCACGAGGTCAAGAGATCGAGACCATCCTGGTCAACATGGTGAAACCC
>NW_016107707.1:2067234-2069080 GCF_001604975.1 Cebus imitator | reverse complement strand
TTTTTCTTTGAGATGGAGTTTCACTCTTGTTGCCCAGGCTGGACTGCAATGACAATCTCAGCTCACCACAACGTCCACCTCCCGGGTTCAAGCAATTCTCCTGCCTCAGCCTCCTGAGTGGCTAGGATTACAAGCGTGTGCCACCATGCCTGGCTAATTTTGTATTTTTAGTAGAGACAGGGTTTCTCCATGTTCATCAGGCTGGTCTCGAACTCCTAAGCTCAGGTGATCCGCCCGCCTCAGCATCCCAAAGTGTGGGGATTACAGGCGTGAGCCACCTAGCCCGGCCTGATTTTTTGATTTGTCGTAGAGAGGGGGTTTTGCCATGTTACCCATGCTGGGAGGTTTCCTTCTGATGAGATGAAAATATCCCGGAATTGGATAGAGGAGATGGCTGTACAGCATTTTGAATGTACTGAAAATGAACTGTACACATTAAAATGGAAGAAATGGTTAATTTTATTATATACAAATTTTATTTTGATTTATTATTTTTTTTTTTTTTGGTCTGACGTTACCCTAGGCTTGTCAGTCAGTATTTTGATTTTTTTTAAAAAGGACAACGATGAGTTGAAACGTTTAAGGACCTATCAGTAGAGATGGTAAGAAGACAGCGCAGCAGAGGGCAGGGCTGAGACTCGGGGCAGACAGAGCATGCTCCCCCGGCCTCCTGCTGTCTGCGGGGCGCCGGGAGCCCTGGCAGCTTCTTCACCTCCCACTGCCCCCCAGAGCGAAGGCTGCTCGTCCACACCCACCTGGCCTCGGTGACGTCAGCAGCGTTTCCCCTGCACACCCTGTCCAGCTGCACGTAGACCAAGCAGTTGATCCGGCTCCACTCGGGGTCACAGACGGCCAGGAAGTTGGGTTGCAGGCGGCTGATCGTGTACTTGGCCAGGTCCGTCAGAGACTGGCTCACGGCCTCCCTGAACAGGAAGGTCCCCAGCACCTTGTACACGGCAGCCATGTAGTTGTTGAAGTCGGAGCAGGAATAGAGCCGGTCCGTGTGCACCAGGTAGGCTTCTCCGGCAGCGACCTGCGAGTGGGGCAGCCACAGTGACCAGCGGGGGTCCCGGTCAGCCCGTGGGCCCTCACTGGGCCTCGGTCCTCCCCACAGGCCTCCCCAAGGCTGCTGCAGAGCTGGGGACTCTAAAGGGGCCCCAGACGGGGTCGATGGCTCTCGCCTGTAATCCCAGCACCTTGGGAGGCTGAGGCAGGCGGATCACCTGAGGTCGGGCGTTCAAGACCAGCCTGACCAACATGGTGAAACCCCATCTCTACTAAAAATACAAAACTAGCCAGGTGTGATGGCATAAGCCTATAGTCCCAGCTACTGGGGAGACTGAGGCAAGAGAATCACTTGAACCCAGGAGGCGGAAGTTACAGTGAGCTGAGACCCTGCCATTGCACTCCAGCCTGGGCAACAACAGGGAAACTCCATCTCAAAAAACAAAAGGGGGTTCCTATTACCCACAAGTACCACTCGGGGCAAGGCCGTGTCCCCCAGCCCCCCACAGACCTCCAGGCCACCTCCATCAGGAACACAGGGTTAGGCTGTACACCATCCCGCCCCCCTCCCTGGCCCTCTGAACCCCTCCTGTCTTACAAGGATGACGGTGGCCGTGATGATGACCCCGGCCATGAGCCCATGGGTGATAGTGTCTGGCCATTAGGAGCTCCGGTTGGAGTCATCCCCGCAGTAAAATCCTCACTTATACGGGGCGTTCACCAGCGACAGGACAGTGAAGGGCAGGGAGGCTGGAGGGGGAGAAGGGCCTTGGAGCTGCGAGGTTCTCCAACCAGCTGGGCCGTGGGGCCCCCACACCTTCCTTGCCTCGAGGCCTCCCAC
>NW_016107707.1:2056343-2066599 GCF_001604975.1 Cebus imitator | reverse complement strand
AAAAAAGTAGAGACGGGTATCATGTTGACCAGGCCGGTCACAAACTCCCGGGCTGGAGCGACCCCCCAGCCTCAGCCTCCCAAAGTGCCGAGATCACAGGTGTGAGACAAAGTGCCGGGCAGCAAGGTGACTCTCACTTCCACCCAGTTTCATCTCCCCTCCCGGCTGTCCACACTGGCGTCCCTCTCACAAAAGGAAAGGTCGGTTTAGCCGGGCGTGGCGGCGCGTGCCTGTAACCCAGCTACTCGGGAGGCTGAGGCAGGAGAGTTGCTTGAAACCGGAAAATGGAAGTTGCAATGAGCCAGGATCGCGCCACTGCACTCCAGCCTGGCGACAGAGTGTGACTCTGTTTCAATTTATAAAAAGAAAATAAATAAATAAATACAACTAAAAGGGAAGCTCTGCCTTTCTCCCTCTTGTCCCATGTGGAATTATGCAGTCACCTGTGGGACACTGGACTTAGTCTACCCCCCTCCACCGCCAGCACCAGGAGGGGCCTATCGTGTTCAGGACAGAGACCCTGGAGGCTGCTCAGAGCCTGGCCAGGGCAGATGTTTAATAAACACCTGTTAAAAAAGGCGGGATTTATTTCAACCTTAGAGCTGGCCAGAGAAGTCAGGAAAGCGCCCAAGCAGGGGCACAGCGGAGGTGCCTTCATGCTCGCCCCTGCCCGTCACTGACTCTCATGCCAGGGCACATGCCAGCCACACAGTGACTCAGGGACCAAAGGCATATTCTCCCGAATTCCACACTTACGGAAGGTGTCACATGGCACTGGGGCTCCCGGGGCCCTGCTGAGCCAAGGGTGGCCAGGGAAGCCGGAGTCAGCTACGGAGGGCAGGGGCAGGGGCAGCTCCCTGTTCCACGCAGCAGGTGCACAGCAAAAGCGTGGGGTGTCTACCTCAGAGAGAAACGAAGGCAGGGCGTCCTTTGGCCCAGCAGGGCAAGGACAAAAAAGCGTGGCTCTTCTGAATTCTGAGAGTCTGAGGAGGGACAGGGAGCCTCACACTCCTCCCTGCATGCCAGCTGCAAGGGTCCTAGGACACGGCACGCCTTTGATGCTGGCTGAGTCTGGGGAAATAATGCGGTGAAGACAGCAGAGGTCTGCCTCTCAGGGCAGAGGGAATGCAGAACAGAATGGGCAGCGCGGGGGCCCGGAGCCGGGATGGTGCCTGGGGAGGCGAGCGCTGGGGCGGGGGTCGGGGGGTGCTGCGCTGTAAGAGCCCGGCTTCTGCTGGGTGCAGGGGCGGCTGGCGCCGCTGTAAGTGAGGGCAGAGACCAGGGAGGAGGCTCCTGCGATTGCCGGCGGTGGAAGGTCAGGGTCGCAGGCCGCTGACACCGGACTCCAGCCCCTCCCCGCGGCTCTCAGCAGGCGGAGGCTCACACCGTTGGCCTCCGTTTCCGACCTCCCTCCCCCAGTAACTCCAGCTAGAGACTCAGACACCCCATGACAACCGGCCCCGGGCTTCCCTCTGCCTGGAAAGCTCACCCTGGGGTCCCCGGCACAGGCACCGTCTCTTCATTTGACCCCCGGGAGCCTTCCCGCCCTCACGCTGCCCCACAGCCCGGTCTGGAACCTGTGGACTGCACTGCGACGGGCCAGAGCTTCCAGATGGAGGTGCCCTCGGCGGGGCCGCCGCTCCTGGCACGCAGCAGCCACCCCAACCCCAACCCCACCCCGGCGGCACCTCCCGGCTGTGTGGCCTCCAGCAGGCGACTCCGCGAGGCTGCCTCTCCCTCACAGGCCGTTTAAGGGAACCGTTTCGGTTATCTGCATGCTGCTGAGTGCCTGGCAGCCAGAAAGTGCCACACACATGTTTAAGTAACTGACAGCAGAGCTGCTCAGGACAGGGCACCCTGGGCTGGCAGACACCCCACGGGGACCTCGTGCTGTCCCCTGGCTCCCCCCTAACGAGGGTCTACTTCGGAGGTCAGAGGGCTTGGCCACAGAACCAGGAAAGGCGCTGGGGAGAAGCGCACCCCAACCCCCCCAGGTGACAGAACTGCCGGTGGCCATTGTCCCTTCAGTCACAGAGCAAACACTCGGCCTTTGTTCCCGGAACCCTGGGGGGGCCTCGAGGTGCCGCCTCCCCCATCTGGCCCGAAAACCGCAGGACAGGTTTGGGTCTCCCGAGGCCCCGAAGCCTGGGACCCAGCTTTTCTCTCCAAGTGTCTCCCCCGCCCAAGGCGCAGGGGTTCGAATCCCACCAACTTGCTGGGCCTATGACTTTCTAATTATTATTATTATTATTATTGAGACGGAGTTTCCTTCTCGTTGTCCATGCTGGAGTGCAATCGCAGCTCACTGCAACCTCTGCTTCCCAGGTTGAAGCAACTCTCCTGCTTCAGCCTCCCAAAGTGCTGGGATTACAGGCATGAGCCGCCTCACCTGGCCACTATGCCTATCTCATTGTATTTCTAAAAGGAGAGGGAAAAGAAATAATTGTATTTCCATCCTCACAGTAACTCCATGAAGGACATGATATCATTTACCTTTCACAAATGTGAAACAAAACCTCCAGCTTTTTTTTTCTGAGACAGTGTCTCACTTTGAAGCCCAAGCTTGAGTGCATGACCTTGGCTCACTGCAGTCTTGACCTCCGGGACTCAAGTGATCCTCCCACTTTAGCCTCCCGAGTAGCTGAGACTACAGGGGGACACTGCCACACCTGGAAAATTGTTTGAAATTTTTTGTAAAGATGGGTCTTGCTATGTTGCCCAGGCTGCTCTCAAACTCCTGGGCTCAAGCAATCCTCCCACATCGACCTCCCAAAGTGCTGGGATTACAGGCGTGGTCACTCCAGCTTTTTTTCTCCCCAAGGCCACATTAAATTGTTAGTGGCTGAGTCAAAAGAGTCCCGGGGTCTGCTGACTCCTACTTCAGTGTTTTTCCAGCTAGACTACAGCCACTGTCATTCCTGGAAGTTGTTTGACAGTGGACTGAGATAGATTATTTGGGTGTGTAGCACAAACAGAGGAACATCTCTTAAGAGACTGAACCCTGATGTTCTGATGGGGCCAGCATGTATTCTGGGGAAAGGTTCCATAGCTCCCCTCCATGACCAGTGAATAAGAATTAGGTACTAGGTGTGGTGGCTCACGCCTGGAATCCCAGCACTTTGGGAGGCTGAGGTGGGTGGATCACTAGGTCAGTTCAAGACCAGCCTGGCCAATATGGCGAAACCCCATCTCTACCAAAAATACAAAAATTAGCTGGGCGTGGTGGCGGGTGCCTGTAATTCCAGCTACTCAGGAGGCTGGGCAGCAGAATCACTTAAACCCAGGAGGCAGAGATTGCAGCGAGCTGAGATTGTGCCACTGCACTCCAGCCTGAGTGACAAAACAACACTCAGTCTGAAAAAAGAAAATGCTGGGCAATGTCCTCACTTATGTTTTCTTTTTTCTTAACTGGATCATCTATAATTTCCTCATCCCAGTTACAGTCTCCTTCTTCCCCTGAATCTGTCTCCTCATAATCAGTTTGAAATGGCTCTAAAGCTGAATGCACCATTGCCCACACTGACCATACTAGGATTGGAATATCCTCAGCTCTTTCTTTATATGTCTTTTTTAAAGTGCTTTTTGTTTGTCACATTGTTACCCTAGCATTCTCCGGGGGTGTCTACATGCCCGTAGCGCTGATCAGGTTCATTCTTGGGAGTTCTTAAACTGTCATTCCTCCCCTGTATGCTCAGGTGTTCCATCCTCAAGCCCCACGTTGGGCACCCGAATGTAGAAAGCCAGCCCCGACACCCCATCTGTGGGTACCCGGAGTTCGGTGGTGAAAAAGGAATGAGAAAAAGACAGGTTAAGGATGTATATAGTGGTACTGGGGAGACTTACACCAAGATGGCCAAATAGGAACAGCTCCCGAGCACAGTTACCAGCAAAAGTAATGCAGAAGGCAAGTGATCTCTGCATTTCCAACCGAGATACCAGGTTCATCTCAATGGGACTGGTTGGACAGTGGGTGTAGCCCAAGGAAAGCAAACCAAGGCAGGGTGGGGCGCTGCCTTACCCGGGAAGTGCAACAGGCTAGGGGGCCCTCTCTCCTACCCAACAGAGGCCATCAGGGATGTTTCCGGCCACTCCGGAGCTCTGGTTCGAATGCTGTGCTTCTCCTGTGGTCTCTGCAGCCCACAGACCAGGGGATTCCCACCTGCTGACAGTCGCTGCAGGATAAATCTGGACAGCTGTTTCAGCCGGCACCACGAGTGCCCAGCACAAATTTTAGCAACCATTTTGCCTGGCGCCTGGAACACGAGCAATACAGAGCCATCCATACGCCTGAGAGAAAGGGGGCTAAAGGCAGACAGCCAGATGATCTGGCTCCATGGGTCCCACCCCCACAGAGACCAGCAAACGGAATCCCACTGGCTTGGGATTTTCACAGCCAGCACAGCAGATTCAGCTGGACCCTGGACGGTTGAGCTCAGTGAAGGGAGGGGCGTCCACCATTACCAAGGCAGCTCTAACCTTACCTGTGTAAACAAAAGCACAAAGAACTTTACACAGCAGCTGGGAAGTGCCTGTAGCAGCTCAATAATGCCTCTGCAGGCAGACTGTGACTAGACTCCCTCCTTGCTGGGCAGGGCATCTCTGAAAAAAGGCAGCAGCGTGTCGGGACTTTTAAATAAAACCACACCTTCCTTGGACAGAGCACCAGGGAAAAGGAGCAGTTGTGAGTTCCGCTGCAGCAGACTTAAACGTCCCTGCTCAGCAGCTCTGAAGGAAGCAATGGAGCTCCCAGCACAGCACTTGAGCACTGATAAGGAACAGACTGCCTCAGACTGGCCATGTGAAGTGCATACTCTCCCTTTGGATTCCACCATGAATGGGAGCTTCCTGGGGTCTTCCCAGAGGCCAAGCAGATGCCAGCTTCATGCTTCCTGTACAGCCTGTGGAATGGTGAGCCAATAAAACCTCTTTTATTCACAAATTACCCAGTCTCAGGTATTTATTTATAGCAATGCATGGACTAATACAGAAAACTGATACTTAGAAGTGGAGTATTGCTATAAAGATAACTGAAAATGCGGAAGCAGCTCTGGAACTGGGTAATGGGCAGAGGCTCGAAAAGCATAGAGGGCACAGAAGAAGACAGGAAGATGAGGGGAAGTTTGCAACTTTCTAAAGACTGGTTGAATGGTTGTGACCAACATGCTGATGATGATATGGACAGTGAAGTCCAGTCTGATGTGGTCTCAGACGGAAATGAGAAGGTTACTGGGAAATGGGGCAAAGGTCACAGCAAAGAACATGGCTCAATTGTGTCCATGGTGTCCATGTCCCAAGGGTTCATGGAAGGACAAACAAGTGTGACGACCTACGGTATCTGTCAGAAGAAATTGTTAAGCAGCAAAGTGTTCAAGAAGTCGCATGGCTGCGTTTTGGGGGGTTTTCTGTTTGTTTGTCTTTTGGAGACAGAGTCTTGCTCTGTCACCCAGGATGGAGTGCAGTGGCACCATCTCAGCTCACTGCAACCTCCACCTCCTGGGTTCAAGTGATTCTCCCACCGCAGCCTCCTGAGTAGCTGAGGCTGCAAGGGCACACCACCATGCCTGGCTAATTTTTGTATTTTCAGTAGTGACGAGTTTTCACTATGTTGGCCAGGCTGGCCTTGAACTCATGGCCTCAAGTGATCTGCTCACCAAAGTCCTGGGATTACAGGCATGAGCCTCTGTGCCTAGCCAGCTTGGCTGCTTTTTAACAGCTTATGACCAGATTTGGCAGTAAAAGAATAACTTAAAGGTAGAACTTATAAATAAAAGGGAAATAAACTATTAAAATTTGGAAAAATAGCCAGCCTTGCTATGTGGTAGAGAAGTAAAAAGCATTTTTAGACAAGGAATTCAAGGGGGCAGTGGGGCAATCTCTTGCTAGAGACAGGCAGTGACAAAAGGGAGCCAGGTGCTAATAGACAAGACGATGAAGGAAAGCCCTAGAGGCATTTTAGAAATCTTCAAGGACAATCCTTTCCTCACAGGCCCTGAGGTCTAAGAGGGCAGTATGTTTTTGGGTGCCAGGCCCCAGGTGCCACAGCCTTGTGCCTCCTTGGAATGCTGCTCCCATATCCAAGCCACTCTGGCTCTGGCCACAGCTCAAGTAGCCTCAAGTACAGCTCGGGCTGCTGCTCCAAATGGTGAAAGTGGCAAGCCCTGGCAGTTTCCACATGTGTTAAGTCCCCAGAGTTCAAGAGTGGTGGAGGCTTGGAAGCTTCCATCTAAGTGTTGGAGGTTGTACCAGAAATCCAGGGTGCCCAAGCAGAAGGCTGCTATGGGGGAAGAGCCCCCAAAGAGAAACTCTACTTAGGCAATTCTGAGTGGAATAGTGGGGTTGTGTGCCCCCCCCAAAAAAAAAACACAAAGCCTGTTGGGGCAATGCCTTAATGGAGCTGTCGGAACAGGGCTGCCACCTTCCGGACCCAAGAACAGTAGTACCACCAGCAGCGTGTACCCTGAGCTTAGAAAATGCACCATTAGCCCAGGATACAGTCCATGGACCCAAATCTTAATTTGGAGCTTAAAGGGTTAATATCTTTGCCAATAGGGTTCAGTCTTGCATGGCCAATTTCAGGTTTGCAGTAACCCTTTCTTTTGGCCAATTTCTCCCTTTCGAAATAAGAACTGTTACCCAACATCTGTCTTACCATTTTATCTTAAAAGCAAATAACTTGTTTTTAGTTGTACAGGCTTACAGGTGTAAAAACTTTGCCTTGAGTCTTAAATGAGACTTTGGACTTTAAACTCATGAATTGATGATGGGAACAAGACTTTGGGGGGACTATCAGGAAAGAGTGATTTTATTTTGCAAGGTGAGAAGTACACACGGTTTGGGGGGCCTGAGATGAAATGACAAAGTTTGGATGTTTGTTCCCTCCAAATATCATGTCAAAATTTGTACCCAATGTGGAGATGGTGCCTAATAGCAAGTATTTGTGTCATGAGGACAAACCCCTTATGAATGGGTGATGCCATCCTCTCTGTAATGAGTGAATTTTTAGTCTTAATTCCTATGAGAACTGAATGTTGAAAAGGGTCTGACACTTCCCTCCTTGCACTCTTGTTCCTGCTGTCTCATGTGATTTTGCACACATGGCACCCCTTCAACTTCCACCACCACTTCCCCCTGGTGAAAGATCTCTACTATAAAACACTAATGGAAGAAACTGAGAGAAAAAATGGAAAATTGGCCGATATTCATGGATTGGAAGAATAAATAATGTTAAAATAACCATATTGCCCAAAGCAATCTACAGATTCAGTACAATATCTATCAAACTACCAATTTCGTTTTTCACAGAACTAGAAAAACAATCCTAAAATGCATATCAAACCAAAAAAGAGTCTGAATAGCCAAAGCAATCCTAAGAAAAAAAAAAAAAGGGGGGGGGGAAGGCATCAGATTACCTGGCATCAAACTATACTATAAGGCCACAGTAAAGAAAACAGCATGGTACTAATACAAAAATAGACACAGATCAGTGGAAAAGAATAAGAAATTCAGAAATAAAGCCACACACCTACAACCAGCTGGTCTTCAACAAAATTGACAAGAACAAACACTAGGCAAAACACTCCCATTTATTTTATTCAATACATGGTGCTGGGGAAAATTGGAAAATGCAAAATGAAACTGGAATCCTACCTCCAGCCATATACAAGGCTAACTGAAGATGAATTAAAGACTTAAATGTAAGACCTAAAGCAGTAAAAATTCTAAAAGGAAACCTAGGAAAAACTCCTCTGGACGTTGACCTAGGTAAAGATTTTATGACTAAGACCTTGAAGGCAGATACAACAAAAATAGACAAACGGGACTTAATTAAACTGAAAATCTTCTGCACAGCAAAAGATATAATCAACAGGGCAAATACACAAACCACAGAGTGGGAGAAAATATTTGCAAACTATGCACCTGACAAAGGACTAATATTCAGAATCTACAAGGAACTCAACAAGAAAAAATAACCCCATTTAAAAGTCGGCAAACAACATGAACAGAAATTTTTCAAAAGGAGGCATACGAACAGCCAACAAACATGAAAAAATGCTCAACATCACTAATCGTCAGAGAAATGCAAGTGAAAACTATAAGGAGATACCATCTTGCACCAGTCAGAATGGCTACTATTAAAAAGTAAAAAAAAAAAAAAAGATGTTAGTGAAGACGTAGAAAAAAGGGAATGCTCATAGACTGTTGATAAAAATATAAATTAGTACACCTGTATGGAAAATGTTATGTAGATTTCTCAAAGAGCTAAAAATAGAACTACCATTAGATACAGCAATCCAGTACTAAGTATCTCCCTAAAGGAAAACAAATCGTTATATGAAAGACACCTGCACGCTTATGTTTATCATATCACTTTTCACAATACCAAAGTCATGAAATCAACCTAAGTGTCCATCAAAGAATGATTGGATACAGAAAATGTGGGCTATGGAATACTACTCAACCATTAAAAAGAATTAAATAATATCTGTTTTGCAGATTGAAATTGCATTGATTAGTCTGAAAAGAGTTGCTGCTTGTCATGATATTGCGTCTTCTTACCCATGAAAATGAATTCTCTATAGTTCTTCAGTACAGAACTGTATAGGAAAAGATGAAGCAGATTGGAAGGCAAGCTCAGAAAAAGGCCTGAATCCTACTGCTCTGGAGTTGGAAAGTTATCCCATAGGCCAGTGGTTTTTAATTGGGGGTGAGTTTGCACCTTCCCTCCAGCCCTCCAAGAAGCATTTGGCAATGTTTGAAGACATTTTGGCTGTCACACCTGGGGATGGAGAGAGTTGCTATTGGAATCTCCTGGGTAGAGGCCAAGGAAGATGCTAAACGTCCGATGGTGCATGAGACAGCCTTCCACGACCAAAAATTGTCCAGCCCAAATGTTGTTAATACTGAGGTCAAGACATGGGCAGTGGCTGGGGAGCCATGTTGTCAGCTTTGACTGTGTGGAGGTGGATGACCTGGTGTGATAAGGGATTGGAGTCAGAGACAATAGTTGGGAGGCCTCCCAGGAGTCTGGAGTCTGAACTAAGGTAAGGCAGTGAGGAGGAGAGGGTACACCTCAGAGAAGATTCAGGAATCAAGTTGTTCTTTATCCCTGAAAGAAAAGAGTGAGGGAGAGGGGCAGGAGGAGAAATTCACTACAACTACTGAGTTTCTGGCTGGGTGACGTAGGATATGTGGAACATACCTCAAGATGGAAAACTGGGGAAGAGAGGCTGACAGGCAAACAAGAGAATAATTTAGTTGAGTGTTTGGGCCTCCCCAACAGATGTTAATTTATTCTTTTGTTAATTAGTTATTGAGTCTCAGTTATGATCCTGGTATTATAAGCGGCAGTGGCGTCAGCTGGAAGACTCTTATGGAGCTAATGGGTGAAACAGACAATAAGCAAACAAATATATATGCATATATACACTCACTTTGATTCTTGGTGATGTAATCATCAATTAGATTATGTATTTGGTGTGTCAAGAAAAATATGAGCTGCACATACAGATATGGGAAACCAGCGTAAAGATGAGAGCTGAAACTGGAGGCGAAAACGCTGCCTAGGCAGAGTGTGACTTCCCTTCAGTGGAATCATCTCTAATGCTGTGATTTTCTCCTCCTAAGGAGATGCGTGCACCAGCATGCTCTCTATGTTTTAGATGTTGTCGACTATTACTACACTAATGCAAGGTAATAAACCACATGAAAACCATAAAGAGGGATTTGTTATGGGTTTGGGGGAGGGTTTACTTAACGCAATAGTTAAAATTGTCACTGAAGAGGTACAGCTTTGATGACAACAAAAACGGTTTTGCACCTCTGGCCAGCTGAGGATTATGCAATCTTCCCAGCACCTCTGGCCAGGTGACAAATATGAAGTCCCCCCGGCACATCTGGCCATGTGGGGTTATGAAGTCCTCCCAGCACCTCTGGCCAGGTGGGGTTATGAAGTCTTCTCAACACCACTGGACAGATGCGGTTATGAAGTCCTCCCAACACTCTGGACGGATGGGGTTACGAAGTCCCCCACACCTCTGGACGGATGGGTTACGAAGTCCCCGCACCTCTAAACGGATGGGTTACGAAGTCCCCCACACCTCTGGACGGATGGGGTTACGAAGTCCCCCACACCTCTGGACGGATGGGTTACGAAGTCCCCCACACCTCTGGACGGATGGGTTATGAAGTCACCCACACCTCTGGACGGGTGGGGTTATGAAGTCCTCCACACCTCTGGACGGATGCGGTTATGAAGT
>NW_016107707.1:2052065-2053548 GCF_001604975.1 Cebus imitator | reverse complement strand
CACCTCTGGACGGATGGGGTTACGATGTCCTCCCCACACCTCTGGACGGATGGGTTATGAAGTCCCCCTAGCCGCCCCTGCGGAGCAGGCGGAGCAAGAGCGAGCTGGGGTTGCTAGCGGGTGGGGACAGCTGCTACGCCGATGCTGGTTGTGTCGTGTGGATGGGGGCACCGAGATCCGCAGAGATCACTGGAGGGTTCAGCAGCTGAGCGGGCCACGGCTCCTGGAAAGGCGGGTCCCAGTGCATATGCCGAAGGGGCACCTAACGGGCTGCTCTCAGGATCACCGACCGTCACCGAGGCTGGCCACAGAGCCTTACATATCTGATTCACGATGACGCCGGCTAACTCTGAGTACCATGGAAAACGTATCGTCGCGCGACCAGAAAATGCACTCTCCGGCGCCCGCCGAGGAACAGCGCCAGGCCGTAGCCGCCACAGCCGGAGCTCGAACTCGTGAGAACAGCTGCCCGGCACGAGAGCTGGAGCTATCGCGAGAAAACCGCCAGCTCAGAAAGCGACTGTCGCGGGAGCCCGAACTCTCGCGCGAACAGCCGCCAATTCGCTGGACGCGCGCTGCAGGAGCGCGGAACATGGCGGAGCATGGCGCGGCACGGACAGCCTTGGAGCCGGCTGGACGCGCAGCAGGAGCGCGACGTGCGGGAGCTCATCCGGAGTGTCGCCGGCCTTCAGGACGAGACGGACCCCAACTTCCAGCTCGCCCTGAACTTCGCCTGGTCCAACTTTAGGTGCGGGGCGCGGCGCGGGGCGGGTTCTAGGCCACAGCCCGGATCCTGGGCGTGGGTCCCACGGAGCCTGGGGACCGGATGCGCCCGGGCGGGGGCGGAGGCGGCCGCGGCCGCGGCCTCGGGGAGCCCTCCCGGGCGCTGCCGCCGCCCGCTCCTCGCCGGCCAGGCTCTCCTGATCGTCACGGGGGAAGCGTGAAACTGGGTTCTTGCAGGGCGGGGTGCGCGCCTGCAACCCCAGCGCTCTGGGAGGCCCCGGCGGAACTCGAGGGCAGACTAGGCAGCGTAGCAACTCCATCTCTACATAATTTTTTCTATTTAAGTGAGGAGATTGTATTCTCACTGATTTCTGCTCTCTGGTCAGCCAGTACAAGCTCCCTCTCACTCTGCTTTCCTTTTTCAAAAACGCCTGTCAGGACGCTGATTTAATCTGCGTTACTGTCTCCTCGGCTCCCACTCCATCCCTGCACAGCTCCTGGCACGTAGCACGCTAAGTCACCTGATACAATTGCTAATGCGGTTTCTCTGGTAACTAATTTCTTGCTTGGTTGGTTGGTTGGTTTTTGTTATGTTTCGTTTTGTTTTTGAGACGGAGTCTCGCTCTGTAGCCCAGGCTGGAGTGCAGAGGCGTGATCACGGCTCACCGCAACCTCCGCCTCTCGGGTTCAAGCGATTCTCCTGCCTCAGCCTCCCCAAGGCGCGTGCCACCACCTTCCGCTAATTTTTTTTTTTTTTTTT
>NW_016107707.1:2045396-2051280 GCF_001604975.1 Cebus imitator | reverse complement strand
AAAAAAAAAAAAAAAATTTAGATATTTAGGTAGATTTAGAGTTTAGATATTTAGGTAGATTGCGACCTCCTATTTTTCTTTATGGGAGATGTAAATTAAACAATATTTTAGTTCCTTACTCATAATGAAATTATTATGGAAAGAATGTTAATGTTCTACCTGTTTAATTTCAGTAAAAATCTTCTTGAATAACGATTAGGCTTTCAAAACCTGTAATCTTAGTTACCTTAATGATCATAGCTGGTAAAGTATCTAGTTAGTTGGTTCATGATAGGGATACAGGGCCTTCAGATTCTTTTAAAGCATGCCAAGTTTCCGAAGTAATACACTGAATTCTTAACTGTAACTTAGAAAAATAGTGTGTGAAATACGTTATACAATACAGAAATGTAAATGCTGAATCCCAAGTTATTTTCCTATTAATATATGTAAATTACAGTAGGCAGATATTCGTCATTTTAGAGCTGGGAGAGACATTAGAGGTTACTATTTACTTTCACAGATTTCAGGAACCAAATTATAGGTAAAGTAGTGTTCCATTTAGCCATTTACTGGAATAGAATCAGATGTTGTTTTCAGTAGTGAAATTTTCTTTTAAGTACAGATTGTTGGCAGTGATACTAAAAAAAGGCAAAACGTTTTTTGCATAGACTATGCTGTGTACATATACATTAGTTGCATAGGCTGTGCTCTAATTTTATAACGCTTTAAACCATCAGAAAAATGAATAGTTCATGTTTACATTTTTTTTAAATTGTGGCTATTTAGAATTCTAGGCCCTGGAAATTCAAAGATGAGTAAGATATAGCCTCTGTCTTTAAGAAAGAGACAAAAGTTAATCACAGTATAATATATGATATGGATTTTTATAATTCCGAAATTTGTTAATTTGGATGAGGAAAAAATTGTACTAATCTCTAACTGAAAAGCAGTGTCTTCTTCCATTATGAATGAAGGCAGAAAATCCTAGTAGTATTAGACGACCTATGACTTTTATCACCAGTAGAAATCGCATATTGTTTTCGCATTATAGTAAGAGTTGTAGATATTTGTAAATATTGTTTACCATTATTTTAATGGTAGTTATTGGACCTACTGCTAAATGTTGTTATTTAATGCTTTCATAAATAACATTACTTACCGTAAACTTCCTGAAATATTTGACAACTGTATCTCAGTATAATCGGATTCCTTTGTATTTCTTTTTTGGCATTTAGAAACGTTATTCAGAGAAGGTGTCCTTATGCTTCACTGGGCCTCACTATGACATAGAAAGATTGGGAACACCCGATGTAGAATGTGTTCCGCTGGACTTAGATACGGGGCCTTATGGGAAGATAGAGGAGCCAGAGGACAAGGCTGGGAGGCTCAGGAAGCATTTGTGTGCTGAGGATAGTCTTGAACACGATGCTTATTTGCCTGCCTGATGGTGAAGGTAACGGAGGACGAGGTACACTCCATTCTGAAAATGTGTAGCTGAGTACAGAGCATATGGGCGATGTGGAGGGCCATGAGATGAGTTCACTTACGTATGTGACAGAGTTGGCATAAGAACTGCATTTTGTCTTTATTAGATTTCACCGTTTCTTGGATGTCAACAGCCACAAAATAGAAAAAACAATTGAAGGGTAAGTCGGTGTATGTATATATACATTCAGAAATATATGTATTTTATTATTTTTTTATTTAATTTAATTTTTTTGAGACAGAGTCTCACTCTGTCGCCAGGCTGAAGGGCAGTGGTGTTCAATCTCGGCTCACTGCAACCTCCCACTCCCTGGTTCAAGGGATTCTCCTGCTTCAGCCTCCCAGGTAGCTGGGATTACAGGCGTACACCACCATGCCTACCAGCTAATTTTTGTGTTTTTAGTAGAGACGGGGTTTCACCAGGTTGGCCAGGACGGTCTGGATCTTATGACCTTGTGATCCTCACACCTCGACCTCCCAAAGTGCTGGGATTACAGGCGTGAGCCACTGTGCCTGGCCTGTATTTTCTTATAGATCTTTTTAGGACAGCTTTATAATCATTTGTTTTACATTTTAGAATTTATGAAAAATTTGTCATTCATTCTGATCTAAGCAAAGCTGCTAGTTGGAAGAGATTAACTGAGGAATTTCTAAATGCACCACTTCCCAGCATAAAGGAAATAAAGGTATGCCTTCAATTATGAGATCTCCCTTGTGTATTTTTCTGTTTTCTCTCTGATTATTGTCAGCTTGTTTCTGTTACTATTTAAACATTTTATTTTAGTATTATCCACTGGCTAACAGAATGTCCTCGAAAGTCACTTGAATACAGTATTGCCATCAAACCAGATATGCCTCAGTTTGTGATGAGAGAGCTTGTTCTTATTTAATCATTTTTTCACCTCAGTCCTTATATGGAAAGAGCAATCAGAGATTGATACATTTAATAGCATTGTTTAAATATCTTGAAACTTTCAGATGGTTTCTCAGCACTTGGCAGTGACCGTAGACGCTTACAAAATGCCTGGTAGACTTTCATATTGTTTCAGGAATTCTCCAAGACCACCCTTTGGCACAGTGATTTGCTCAAAGGACTCACAGAACTCAAAAAAGCCATTATCCTCACTGTTAATGGTTGATTACAGTGAAAGGATACACATTAAAATCATTAAAGAGGGCAAAGGCGGTGGCTCACGCCTGTAGTGTAGTCCCACCACTTTTGGAGGCCGAGGCAGGCAGATCTCAAGGTCAGGAGATCGAGACCATCTTGGCCAACATGGTGAAATCCCATCTCTACTAAAAATACAAAGAATAGCTGGGTGTGGTGGCATGCACCTGTAGTCCCAGCTACTTGGGAGGCTGAGCCAGGAGAATAGCTTGAACCTGGGAGGCGGAAGTTGCAGTGAGCCGAGATCGCGCCAGTGCACTCCAGCCTGGCGACACAGCGAGACTCCATCTCAAAAAAAGAAAAAAAAAATCATCAAAGGGAAGAAGTGCCTAGAGCAAAGTCTAGGAGAAGCTAGGCACACATGTCCAAATGTCCCTTCCCAGTGGAGTCACCTGGGGATGCACTTACGTCTCTCAGTAACAGCATATGACATCATGTGCGAAGGGTTGCCCCTCCAGGGCCAATCAACTGAGCCTTTGTGACCAGCATTTTTATTGGGGGTGGGTCACGTAAGCAAGCAGCGCCTGTGTGGCTGACCTTAGCTACTCAGTCTCTAGCCTCCTAGAGGTCAAACTGAGGATGGCAAGCATATGGAAACAGCTGTGGGTTCCTGAACATGGTGGGACCACATTCCCTTGCTCTGCTGTGGCGCATTTTTAATAGAGACAGGGCTTTCACCATGTTGGCCAGTCTGATCTTGAACTCCTGACCTCAAGTGATCTGCGCGTCTTGGCCTCCGAAAGTGTTGGGATTACAGGCATGAGCCACCCCGGCCTGTTCTGTTGATACATTTTCAAGCTCACAGATTCTTTTCACAGCCATTCCAGTCTACTGGATGAGCCCATCGAAAGCATTCTTCATTTCTGACAGCTTTTCATTTGGAACACTTCGATTCTTTCTTGGAGTTTCCATCTCTCCACTTAAGTACTTATCCACTCTTCCTTGTTATCCACATTTTTCATTAGCACCCTTAGCCTATTAATCATAGTTGTTTTCAGATCCTGGTTTGATAATTCCTACATTCCTGCCATATCTGAGTCTGGTTTGGATGCTTGCTCTGTCTCCTCTGACATACTGTGTCACGTGGCCGTCGTTGTCTACCTGGACACCTGAGTCCAAGATTCTGGGGCTTTTATATGGAGGCTTGTCTCTTAGGCATGGTCCCTGTGTGACTAACCACAATTACTAAAGTTCCTGAGCCTTCAAAGGAAAGCAGGTGTTCACCTTCAGTCACACTGTTTGCACAAACTATCTAAACAGATTAGTACAACATGGTTCAAGATCTGAGCATACAGAACACTTTTGCCAATTCACATATTTCTTTTTTTTTTTTTTTTTTTTTGAGACGGAGTTTCGCTCTTGTTACCCAGGCTGGAGTGCAATGGCGCGATCTCGGCTCACCGCAACCTCCGCCTCCTGGGTTCAGGCAATTCTCCTGCCTCAGCCTCCTGAGTAGCTGGGATTACAGGCACGCGCCACCATGCCCAGCTAATTTTTTTGTAGTTTTAGTAGAGACAGGGTTTCACCATGTTGACCAGGATGGTCTCGATCTCTTGACCTCGTGATCCACCCGCTTCAGCCTCCCAAAGTGCTGGGATTACAGGCTTGAGCCACCGCGCCCGGCCAATTCACATATTTCAAGAGCTCAGTTACCACAAGCTGGCCAAGGCTTATTCATGAAAATAAGCCCTTTTTGGGGACATTGAAGGCTTCAGCAACTCAGGCTTGCTGAGTTAGCGCTTTCCTGCACAGCTCAGCTAATATCCCAATTCAAAAATCAATCATATAAATAAAAAAGACTGCCAATCAAATAGAAATTTGAACAAAGGAGACCTAATAAAGGAAAATCAAGAGTTTTAAGCTTATGGAAAAGTGCCTATCATTTCATAAGGTAAGATAAATGCAAATTAAAGCAACACAGATAACATTTTTCACTGATCTGATTAATAAAGGTGTGGGGAAACAGGTCATTTTATATGTATGTATATTTGCATTTGTATGGAGGATATTTTGACGTTCTCAAAATTTCAAATGCAAACACTCTGACTTAGCATTTCTCTTTTTAGGAGTTTATCATATAGATAAACTCACAATTATGCAACAACATAAGTTTGTGATAATGAAAGATTGGGGAAAAATCTAAATGTCACTAATAGGGGACTGGTTAAATAAAATATGGTACATCTGAGTTACACTATCGGACGCCTGTGAGCTTCATAATAAGCTATTGCCACAGGAGAATAATTTTTAACCATAATGTTACACTCCAAAGACATTTCCGTCATTTTAGAAATAAAAGCTCTTATCCACTCAGATCTTACACTTGTTAGAAATATAGAACTCAGACTTCAGATGGCTTTGAGTTTCCTCGTGTATGCATTTGAACTATGAAAAAGTTTGAAGGTTAGGAATTATTTAGGTATAACTCATGTTTTCTCAAACCAGGAAAAAACTTGGGGATATAACTGTCATGGAGTTGTCTTTACTCAATCTAGTGTAGAAAGCATTTCCCAACCTCAGAGATTCATGTTCTTCATTTTTTTGTTTTAAAGACAGATGCACATTATTCCATACTGTCACTTCTTCTGTGTCTGTCAGATTCTCCTTCAAACAGCAATTATGTGGAGACACCAAGAGATAAAGCAGTGGGTACGTTCCTTCACATATGGGAAGTAAAAGAGAAATTGTTTGATTATTTCGTTGCTAAACATTGAGTTTTATTGAAACTTGTAAAAATCTGTGAAACTGAAGTATTTCTATTGTTTTGGATGCTATCACAGTTGTAAACTTTTATGTAAAATGCAGTCAGCCCTCTATATCCTGAGGTTCCAAACTCAGACTCAACCAGCTGTAGATCAAAAATATTAAAAATAATAAATAATAATTCAACAACCTAATATACATTTTTTTAAAACTAACAGCTATTTACATGGTATTATAATTAATCTAGAGATTATTTAAAGTATACAGGAGGGTGTATTTAGGTTACATGCACATACTACACCATTTTCTATCAACCTTGAGCATTATGGAGGGTGTAGTACCTCCTGGAACCAATTCCCCTCTGATATTGAGGGATGACTGTATTTGTTCTAACTTTACAAACTACCTTCAGAAATAGAAAGAGAACCCTCACCTTTTAGAATGAGTTAATTAAGCCGGGCGCGGTGGCTCAAGCCTGTAATCCCAGCACTTTGGGAGGCCGAGGCGGGTGGATCACGAGGTCAAGAGATCAAGACCATCCTGGTC
>NW_016107707.1:2030932-2043386 GCF_001604975.1 Cebus imitator | reverse complement strand
AAAAAAAAAAAAAAAGAAGGGTTGAGTATAAGTATCTCTTAAGGAACTGTGATCTTGGGACTTTTTGCCACCAAAAATAATTCCATTCCTTATTGTTTCAACGTTATAGAAAAAAAGAAAAAGTAATAATTTCCATTCCTATCATAGGCACTTCCAAGAGATTTAGAAAAAAAATTCATTTGGTTTTTGTTTTTCTGTTCCATGTTGCTTCAAAGTTTTTGCTTTTCTTCAAAATCTTCTTGGTCTTTTAATATAAATAGCTTTAAGTGTTATACTCTGTAAGGCTAAAGTGTATTTTTTTTTTTAATCAGAATTGGTCTGAAGAAAGTGACGAGGAAAATGATCAACAGCCCTTAAGCAGAGAGGACTCTGGAATTCAGGTAGACAGGACACCATTAGAAGAACAAGATCAAAACAGAAAACTGGGTCCTTGTATCAGTTGGAAGGGTAGGTACAGTGTGTTGTGAGGTGCTGGCATTTTCTAATAGACAATTTCCTCAAGAAAAGGCAAGCTTGAGATCAGTTCCATGTGATCAAGGTATCAGCTAAGTGGTATCATCTTTATAAAACCAATTTTTAAAACCATTAGTAATCCTTTCTATAGGATGCTTAGTAGTAGTAGTTTAATTTTGTAATTTTTTTCCTATAGTTCTGACAACTTTCTTAGGCCTAAATGTTTCCATCGTTTTTTTATTTTTCCAACATTGTGACTGATTTTGCTAAGATTGTGCCACTGCACTCCAGCAACAGAGCGAGACCTTGTCTAAAAAAAAATTAAAATAAAACTATAAGGGAGGATATCCATAGATTATATGCAAACACTATGCCATTTTTTATCAGGGACTTGAGGACCTACGGATTTTGGTGTCTGCAGCATTCCTGCAATCAATCCCTGGTGGATACTGAAGGACAGCTGTATTTATTCCAGACTTATTTACTCTGTGCTCTTGGTGTCAGTGTGACCTGGAAAGAGACAGTGTTATTGTTGTGGCTTTATAATATTATGTCTTAATACATAGATGGCAGGTTTCCTCTCAGCTACTTGGGAGGCTGAAGCAGAAGAATCACTTTGCTCTGTTTTCCTTTCTTTTTTTTTTTTTTGGAGACAGGGTCTCACTCTGTTGCCCAGGCTAGAGTACAGTGGCACAATCTCAGCTCACTGCAACCTTTGACTCCTGGGCTCAAGCAGTCCTCCCACCTCAGCCTCCTGAGTAGCTGGAGCCACAGGCAAGTGCCACCACACCAAGCTATTTTTTGTAGAGACAGGGTTTCACCATGTTGCCCAGGCTAGTCTCCAGCTCCTATACTCAAACAATTCACCCGCCTCTGCCTCCCAAAGTGCTGGATTACAGGTGTAGGCTACTATGCCCAGCCCACTTTGCTTTTCTTTTTTTTTCTCCCCTTTCAGCTTCCCCAAGTAGCTGGGATTACAGACATACACCACCACACTCAGCTAATTTTTATATTATTAGTAGAGACGGGATTTCTCCATGTTGGCCAGACTGGTCTTGAGTTTCTGACCTCAACTGATCTACCCGCCTCTGCCTCCCAAAGTGTGGGGATTACAGGTGTGAACCACTGCACCCAGCCCACTTTGTTCTTTTTCAAAATTGGCTTAGCTATTTGTGAACTTTTATTCTTCCATAGACATTTTAGAAGCAAGTTGGTAAACTTAAAAAAAAAAAAAAAAAAGGCCCACCTGGCTCATGCCTGTAACCCCAGCACTTTGGGAGGCCGAGGCAGGTGGATCACTTGAGGTCTGGAGTTTGAGACCAGCCTGACCAACATAGTGAAACCCCATGTCTACTAAAAAAACAAAAATAGCTGTACGTGGTGGCGCATTCCTGTAATCCCAGCTACTTGGGAGGCTGGGGCAGGAGAGTCACTTGAACCTGGCAGGCAGAGGATGCAGTGAGCCAAGATCATGCCATTATACTCATCCTGGGCAACAAGAGCAAAACTCCATCTCAAAAAAGAAAAAATCCAGGTGGAATTGTTATTGGGATTGCAGAGAATTCATAGATCTAACTTGGGGAGGTTTGATTGCCTTAACATGTTTTTTTCTACATTTATCATAATTCTTTAACTTTTACTAGATTTTGGAAATTTTCTTTTTGAAGATCTCGAGTGTTCACTTGTTAATTTCTACATCTGTGACAGTTTTTATTTTTGTGAATGATACTTCCTTTGTTTATTCCTGCTGTAGAGGAAATAATACTGGTTTCTGTAAGTTGTCCTTATATGCAGCCTTTTTGTTAAATTCTGATATGAATCATAATACTTTGTTGATTCCATTTGGTTTCTTATACAGATGATTAGGGTCATCTGCAAATACTGGTTTTTATGTGCAAATATGGTTTTAGTGTCATCTGCTAAAATTGGTTTTTAGTGTCATCTGCAAATATGGTCTTATGTCCTCCTGCTAGTTCTTATGACTGTGTCTTCTCTGTGATGTGGTGATCAAATCTCTTTTCTGGCCCATCAGCCTAGCCCTCTATTCTGTAGCGGAAGCAACAGCTCATAGGAGCGGGCTTCCTGGACAACTAGGTCACATCCTAAGGGGGGTTATGCCTGAAACTCCTTCGTTAAGTGTGATGATTGTTTGGTATTAGTTCAGGGTATGTAGCCTTTATCAAATTAAGACAATTTCCTTCTATTCCTTTTTTCTACAAGTCTTTAATCATAAATAAATGTTGAATTTTTATTAAATGCTATTATTTATCTGTGAGATAATCCCGTAACTGTTCTGTTTTATCCTAATAATACATTGATAGACTTTCTGATATTGAATTATCCTTGAATTCCTCACCTAAACTTGTTCGATCATGTTATTTTTAGTACATTATTAGATTGGGTTCAATTTTGGATTCACTTTTTTTTTTAAAAAGATAGGGTCCTGCTCTGTCACTCAGGCTGGAATGCAGTAGCATGATCACAGCTGACTTGAGCCTCAACCTCCTGGGCTTAAGTTGTCCTCCACCTCAGCCTCCTAAGAAGCTGGGACTTCAGGTGCATGCCAGCACACCCAGCTAATTATTTTTTTTTTTTTTGGAGACGGAGTTTCGCTCTTGTTACCCAGGCTGGAGTGCAATGGCGCCATCTCGGCTCACCGCAACCTCCGCCTCCTGGGTTCAGGCAATTCTCCTGCCTCAGCCTCCTGAGTAGCTGGGATTACAGGCACGTGCCACCATGCCCAGCTAATGTTTTGTATTTTTAGTAGAGACGGGGTTTCACTATGTTGACCAGGATGGTCTCGATCTCTTGACCTTGTGATCCACCCGCCTCGGCCTCCCAAAGTGCTGAGATTACAGGCTTGAGCCACCGCACCCGGCCAGCCATTTTCAACTATACATTTGAATGGATCTATAAGTCCAGATATTGTGACCCAGTATTTATTGTTGTTGTTATTGTCATTAACTATTATAAGTCAAACTTACTATGTTTCTTTCAAGCTGATGAGCCAGATGACAGAAGCTGGCTGGAACATCACGTGGTCCATCAGTACTGGACAGCCAGGCCCTCCCAGTTTCCTCATAGCTTGCATTTGCACTCCAATTTAGCTGCTGTCTGGTAAGAAGCTAAAGTTTTCATTTAATGTGGTAATAGAAAAAACTTTGATGTTTAAACATTTGGCCTTGATTTGTGACTTCAGTTCTTCCCTGGAATTTAAATTTGTTTTGGTTTTGACAATTTTTTTTTTTTGAACACAGTCTTACTCTAGTTGCCCAGGCTGCAGTGCACTGGTGATATCTCGATTCACTGCAGCCTTCACCTCACCCAACTAATTTTTTATTTTTTATTTATTTTTGGCGAGGGGAGAGTAGGTCTTGCTCTGTCACCCGTCTGGAGTGCAGTGGTATAATCATGGCTCACTTCAGCCTCTGCCTCCCGGATTCCAGCAGTTCTCATGCTTCAGCCTCCCAGGTAGCTGGGATTATAGGCACACACCACCACACCCAGCTAATTTTTATATTTTTAGTAGAGATGGGGTTTCACCATGTTGGCCAGGCTGGTCTCAAACTCCTGTCCACAAGTGATCCACTTGCCTTGGCCTCCCTAAGTGCTGGAATTACAAGCATGAGCCAGCACACCTGGCCAGTGTTGAAAATTCTAGTTGAATAGTTTTTGATTATTTAATTGCTGCTGAAAATCATAAAATTATAGTATTACTTAATTATAATCTATATTTTGATTTTTTTGTTCACTTCAAGGAAAATTGATTGGTATATATTAGAGCATTATTTGATTTCTGTTTTGGTATATTTACTATAAAAATAGACATATTGTTTTCCAGAAAACAGCATCACATAGTTGTAAACATTTGCCTAAATTAGCAATAAACATAACAATTGCAATTGTTCTGAAAGTGTTTCTCAGGATTTTGAGTGATGTGTAAATGGGGGGGGGGGCGGCCGGGCGCGGTGGCTCACGCCTGTAATCCCAGCACTTTGGGAGGCTGAGGCGGGTGGATCACGAGGTCAAGAGATCGAGACCATCCCGGCCAACATGGTGAAACCCCGTCTCTACTAAAAATACAAAAATTAGCCAGGTGTTTGGCATGCACCTGTAGTCCCAGCTACTCGGGAGGCTGAGGCGGAAGAATCGCTTGAACCCGGGAGGTGGAGGTTGCAGTGAGCCAAGACTGTGCCACTGCACTCCAACCTGGCGATGGAGCAAGACTCCGTATCAAAAAAAAAGAAAATGGGGGGGCATTTGAGCCATTTATTATGTGTACTTGCTAATTGATAGCCAGTTAAGGTTAGTACTAAATTGTGAATATTCTTTGAGATAAGTTATTTACTTACTTAGAAACCGTTTTGTTGACGTTTATCTTTGCTGTCTCATAGGGACCAACACTTGTACAGCAGTGATCCATTGTATGTTCCAGATGACAGGGTTTTGGTTACCGAGACTCAGGTTATTCGGGAAACGCTGTGGTGAGATACATTCACTTAATTAATAGTCTTTATTTATGATGCTTGATTACTGAGAAGCAAAACTTTTATTAAAGGAAACAAAGCATTTTCACATGCCAACTAGAAATAGACCATTAGGTGTAAAGTTCAGAGCAAATTTGACTGTGGAAATTGAGAGATTTTGACATGTTTACTTCATTTTTATTTTAAATAGTTTAGCATATGATTTACTTAGATTAGTCCATCACTTCTTTAACACCTGAGTTCAAAGCAAGGTTTACTGCTATTCCTAATAGGCAGAGTATCAGTGAGGGCCTGTACCATACCTGGAAGCCAGGAATCTAATGCAGCATGTGGTGCTGTTACTATTAAAATTCCAGGTCCTGGCACTGTCACCATTAAGTATGATATTGACGTGCTGGGCTTCTTAGAAATAGGAAGATCTCAAAAAAAAAAAAAAAAGAAAAGAAATAGGAAGATCTCTTGGGTCATCTAGTATATGGGGGAGATGCTTTGACAATATGTCTTGGACTTCTCTCTCAGACGATGTTGAAATATCTTGAGTCGTAAGGTAATCAGATGAAAAGATTGATGTCTTCCATTTTCTTATTATCTGACCTTGTTACCCCTTAATTCTGAATATTTAATAAAAATTTCCTGAAGTGGGGCATTGTGGCTCACACCTGTAATCCCAGCATTACGGGAGGCCAAAGTGGGTGGATCACTTGAGATCAGGAGTTCAAGACCAGCCTAGGCAACATGGTGAAACCCCCATCTCTACAAAAAATGCAAAAATTAGCCAGGCATGGTGACATTTCCCTGTAGCCCCAGCCATTCAGGAGGCTGAGGCGGAAGAATCACTTGAACCCAGTAGGTTGAGGCTGCAGTGAGCTGTGATCACTACTGCACTCCAGCCTGGGTGACAAAGTGAGACCCAGTGGGGAAAAAAAAAAAAAAATTTTCTGGGCATACTGTCATGAATTTTTTTCTAGACTTAAAGTACACGCATCTTTTTTATCTAATTTCAGGTTACTTTCAGGAGTGAAAAAGCTCTTTATATTTCAGCTGATAGATGGAAAAGTAACTGTGAGAAACAATATTATAGTAACTCATTTAACACATGTAAGTTATTTATATTTATTGTTATTTAAGAAATAGGATTTATGTAAACTGGGCTAATATAATTTTAGAATATTTTGCAATATTGAAATTAACTATAATTGAACTCGTTTGTGCTTCCTTATGCAAAAAAGATTAATTTAAAACTATTTAATATCCAGGCAAGGCACGGTGGCTCATGCCTGTAATCCCGGCACTTTGGGAGGCTGAGGTAGGTGGATCACGAGGTCAGGAATTTGAGACCGGCCTGGCCAAGATGGTGAAACCCCGTCTCTACTAAAAAATATAAAAATTAGCCAGGCGCAGTGGCAGGCACCTGTAATCCCAGCTACTCAGGAAGCTGAGGCAAGACAATCTGTTGAACCCAGGAGGCAGAGGTTGCAGTGAGCTGAGATTATGCCACTGTACTCTAGACTGGGCGACAGAGCAAGACTCCATCTCAAAAACAAATAAATAAATATTTAATATCCAAAAAGAAAAATTGAGTTGTGTATCTTTACAGTACTTAAGAGAACTCCTTAATATTCTTTGGGACATACTTAATTTCAGTTTGCATTTTATGCTGTTTAGATCTGTCATTCTGTATTATAAAGCTACATACTGTAATTTTTTTTGCCTTAAGTAGATTACCTTATGTATATTTTTTTAAAATATAAGCTATAATTCTCTAGTCTATTGAAATTAATGCTCACCCTTTTTCCTTTGTGTATAAAACTATTCATCATTTTATGACTTTGTCTTCTACTAAACATACTGTTTAAAAGAATTGTAAAAGAAATATTTTACAGTGAGAGGGAAATGAATTTGAATGTTTACAGAAGATCACCTTTGAATAATTGCAGTTTGCTTCTGTCATAGAGCTGTTTACGATCTGTGCTGGAACAAATAGCAGCATATGGCCAGGTTGTATTTCGACTCCAGGAGTTCATTGATGAAGTCATGGGACACAGTTCCGAAAGCATGCTTCCTGGAAGTGGGTCTGTTCCTAAGAAGTCACCTGAAGCTCCCTTTAGAACCTACCAGGCTTTCATGTGGGCCCTGTACAAATACTTCATTAGCTTCAAAGAAGAACTTGCAGAAATTGAGAAGTGCATCATCAATAATGGTATTAAATGTTCTTCAGTTTTGCTCATACTATACGTAACCCATAATTAGAATGCCATTTAGATTTTTCATTATATAAGATTTGAAAGTTGCCTGGCAAATAAGTAGTTCTCAGGAATACTTCATTTTTTTTTTTTTTTTCTTTTTTTTGAGACGGAGTTTCACTCCTGTTACCCAGGCTGGAGTGCAATGGCGCGATCTCGGCTCACCGCAACTTCCGCCCCCTGGGTTCAGGCAATTCTCCTGCCTCAGCCTCCCGAGTAGCTGGGATTACAGGCACGCGCCACCATGCCCAGCTGATTTTTTGTATTTTTAGTAGAGACAAGGTTTCACCATGTTGACCAGGATGGTCTCGATCTCTTGACCTCGTGATCCACCCACCTCGGCCTCCCAAAGTGCTGGGATTACAGGCTTGAGCCACCGCGCCCGGCCCATTTTTTTAATTAAATTTGTATTTTTAACCCATTCATATCTCTCAAAATCAAAAAACTACACAGGATTTACACGGAAAAATCTAAATTAGTCTTCCTGCACCACTTCCCCAGCCAGTGGGTTCCCCTCCCCAGAGACAGCCAGGTCCTCGGCTTCTTAGACATCCTTCCAGATACAGTTCAGCACACAAGCAAATGCGTATACATATACCCATACCTAACAGTCATTACTCTACTCTCTTCAAATATTTCTAATTTAAATTTTGAGGATAATACTATAAAAATATGAAGAGCTTTTTGGGGGGGGTTTTTTTTTTTTTTTTTTTGAGACAGAGTTTCGCTCTCGTTACCCAGGCTGGAGTGCAATGGCACGATCTCGGCTCACCGCAACCTCCGCCTCCTGGGTTCAGGCAATTCTCCTGCCTCAGCCTCCTGAGTAGCTGGGATTACAGGCACGCACCACCATGCCCAGCTCATTTTTTGTATTTTTAGTAGAGACGGGGTTTCACCATGTTGACCAGGATGGTCTCGATCTCTTGACCTCGTGATCCACCCGCCTCGGCCTCCCAAAGTGCTGGGATTACAGGCTTGAGCCACCGCGCCCGGCCACTTCTTGGTTTTTTATTTGTTGTTTTTCTGAGACAGAGTCTCGCTCTGTTGCCCATGCTGGAGTGCAGTGGCGTGATCTCGGCTCACTGCAACCTCTGCCTCCTGGGTTCAAGCAATTTTCCTGCCTCAGCCTCCTGAGTAGCTGGGACTACAGGCACATGCCACCACACCCGGCTAATTTTTTGTATTTTTAATAGAGACAGGGTTTCATCATGTTGACCAGGCTGCTCTTGAACTCCTGGCCTCAGGTGATCTGCCCACCTTAGCTTCCCAAAATTCTGATATTACAGGCACGAGCTGGAATTATACCACACCCGACCATGTAGGGTAGGTTCTTATAAATGGAATTGCCATGTGTGATTTTGCTGAGTTTTGCCACTTTATGGGGAGGTACACGTAAACAAATGTATATTCTTGTGAGCCATGTAGATGAATACCTGTTTCCTCACACCCTTGACATCTGTGTGTTGTCAGACATTTTGATCCTCACCATTATGGCAGATGTAAAATGGTAACCCATGTAGCTTTTTACCCTTAACTTTTAGTTTGAATTACCACAGAAAATAATACAGAGAGGTTCTGTGTTCCCATTACTTTGCTTCCCCCGGTGGCAAAACCTCACATAGTTGCAGTACATGATCAAAACTGGGAGACTGACACTGGCACGGCCCATTAGCCAAGCTGCAGACCTGACACAGTTTACCAGTGTTGCAGGAAGTTGCTTTGAGCAGGGGTGGGTGTAGTATCTTCATGTATAGTTCCACATGGTGACTTCCATGTTGAGCTCCCAGCTGTACCGTCACCTCACAGGAGCGTGTGCAGCCCTCCGTAGGCAGAGCCTCCTGAACTAACATTGGCCCATGAGGAGGTGTTCTGTTTTACCTTGTATAATTTTAATTTGCATTCTTTTATTATAAGTAAGGTAGCGTGACTTTCTGTATGTTTTAGAACCACTCATCTTTCCTTTTCTGTGAACTGTCAGTTACTTTATATGTTATTTTTCTGCTGAGTTATCTTTTTCTCCATGACTTGCAGGAGTTCTTCCTTAGGGAAGTGGGGTCCTTGTGATGTGAGATCAAAATCTACCATCCTTCATTTTCCCCTGCCTGTCCTTAAACCTGATGATTTGCCAGCATTTATGTCACATTTTAGATGCATGTATTTTTCCTTGCTATTGAGTTGCTTTGTTGATATTTGCAGATGCTACAATAACTCTTGCAATAGTGGTGGACAAGTTGTCACCTCGATTGGCTCAGCTCAAGGTTCTGCACAGAGTGTTTAGCACCGGAGTAGCAGAAGTTCCACCTGATACTCGAAACGTCGTCCGGGCCTCCCACCTGCTCAACACCCTGTACAAGGCCATTCTCGAATACGACAATGTTGGAGAGGCCTCTGAGCAAACCGTATGTGAGACTTCTGCCTGAAGTGTGACTCTGTTCTCCACAGCAGAGGGGTGGGAGACAGCTGGTCATGGTTCTGTGTTCAATGATACTCAAATGGTGACTCGTCAGACAGTTCAGAGTTTTCAAATCAACTTCCAAATTTGAGGCTGTAGGAAACTAACTCTTCAGTTCTAATTGCCAAGATCCTCAGAAGGATGAGGCAAGGGCAAAGCAACATGTGAGAAATACCTAGCTGATGTGTATAGATATTTACAATAATGCTTTCTTACATAAAACTAAGTCTGTTACGTGAGGTATCTGAAGTAGTCACATTCACAGAAACAAAGTGGAATGTGGTTACCAAGGACTGGGGAATAGGGAGCTGTTATTTAATGGGTACAGAGTTTCAGTTATACGACATGAAAACGTTCTGGAGATTTGTCACAACAATGTGAATGTACTTAAAAATGTTGAGGGTGGGGCACAGCAGCTCATGCCTATAATCCCAACACTTTGCGAGGCCAAGGGAGGACTGCTTAAGCCCAGGAGTTTGAGACTTGCCTGGCCAATATAGAGAGAGCCTGTCTTTAAAAAAATAAATTACAATTTAAAAAACAAATAGGTAAGATGATAAATTTTATGTTATATATTTTATATTGTATATAAAAAATACAAATTTACGCCAGACATGGTGGCTCACGCCTGTAGTCCCAGCTACTTAGGAGTCTGAGGTGACAGGATCACTTGAGCCCAGGAATTTGAGACCAGCCTGGGCAGCATACTGAGACCCTGTCTCTACAGAAAATTTTAACAGTAGCCAGGTGTGCTGATGCCAGGAATTTGAGACCAGCCTGGCCAACATGATGAAACCCCGTCTCTACAAAAAATACCAAAATTAGCCGAGTATGGTGGTGAACACCTATAGTCCCAGCTACTCGGGAGGCTGAGTCAGGAGAATCACTTGAACCCAGGAGGCTGCAGTGAGCTGAGATCATGCCACTACACTCCAGCCTGGGTGATAGAGCGACACTCTGTCTCAAAAAATAGCGAGCTGTGGAGTAGTGGCCATGCCTGTGATCCCAGGTACTCGAGAGGCTGAGGCAGGAAGATTGCGTGAGTGTGGAAGGTCGAGGCTCCAGCGAGCCATGTTTGCACCACTGAACTTCAGCTTGGGTGGCAGAGCAAGACCCTGCCTCAAACAATATATAGATTAAAAGATATATCTAGAGGCTGTAATTTAGAAAGCTACAGTTTTATTTGGGTATGTATATTAGGTATATTTTCCAGTTTGTTTGTATAACTTTTTTTCTCACCAATTTAATACTGCATTTCAATATAAAAGAGATTGATTTTTCTCTCAGCACTGCCATTTTTATTCTCCGAGAGTTACCGGAATTAAGTAATTTCCTCACTCTTAATAGACATCTTGCTAGTAGTACGATTTAGATAGGGATAACTTGCTCACCTTCCAGGGCTGTCTCAGGTCACACCTGCCTCTGTGTCATTTTCACACTCAAGTTTCCCAATCTGGACTGCAAACAATATGATCAGTATGATCCTTCCATGCTTAGTTGAGTTTTTAATAAGGATTTTATAGTATATGTTTTTGGATTTTTTAAATTTCAAGGCATTTCAGAAATGTTTAAACCTCCTTCTGTTCTAGTGGCCAGGGAGCCCTGATAGCTGACTGTGCACAATCTCTGCCTCAGGTCTCCCTCCTGTTCTCTCTCTGGGTGGAAACGGTGCGGCCTTACCTGCAGACAGTGGATGAGTGGATCGTGCATGGGCACCTGTGGGATGGCGCCAGGGAGTTCATCATCCAGAGGTGAGCTGCAGCAGAGCACAAGGTCGCTGGGGGCTGGCGTCACCAGTTTGCTCCCCGTGAAAGTCCAATCTTTAATTACTTTCAAACGGTACTAAGAAAGTACAGTCCACATCACAAAAGTTGTCATCGTAGGCTAGTTCTATTTCATTTTTATGGAAGATGTCAGTAATACCAGCCAATTATTGTCCAGGTTTTGTCAGTTCACAACTTTTAAGCAAATTGTATTTTTGGCTGATAGTGTATTTATGGCTAGCTAGTATACACTGCTTCCCATAAAATGAGTTTAGGTGGTATCAGATGGTTTCCGCTATTTCCAGTGTAAAATATCAGTAAAGAGATAACAGAAATACTATAGAATATGCCTCTAATACATTTATTGCTCAGAATTAGCTACTCATTTCTTTTACCTTACTATAATTTTTTTACTGTTCTCTGAAGTGAATGAATTCAGCCAATACCTTAATATAATATTTAGTAAAATAATTAAGGGAAACTTAATCCATTTATGACAATTCCCTTCAGTTACTTAATTTTTCTGAACAGAATCATATAAACTATAATGTAGAGCTATTCGTACTCTTTTAACCCAAATTTAAATGGTGTGGTGTATTTAGATGTGTGGTTTCTATTGATAGCTATCCATTGACTGCATCAGGAAGGGTAACTTTAAGTCCCTAGTGTTCTGGAAGCGTAGCAATATGTATGCAATGCTCACATAAGTGAACTGACCCCCCTTCAGCGTAGTCTCTTGTCTGTCACTGTGTCCTGATTCATCAGTCTCACATGAGAATTTCTGTGAAAAATGGGACTCTGACTGTTCTTATAGGGTGATGATTGACCATCATTTTATTGTTAAAAGTAGTCCAGTGGCCGGGCGCGGTGGCTCAAGCCTGTAATCCCAGCACTTTGGGAGGCCGAGGCGGGTGGATCACGAGGTCAAGAGATCAAGACCATCCTGATCAACATGGTGAAACCCCGTCTCTACTAAAAATACAAAAAATCAGCTGGGCATGGTGGCGCATGCCTGTAATCCCAGCTACTCAGGAGGCTGAGGCAGGAGAATTGCCT
>NW_016107707.1:2022642-2030867 GCF_001604975.1 Cebus imitator | reverse complement strand
AAAAAAAAAAAAAAAAAAAAAAAAAAGTAGTCCAGTTAAGAATCTTGGTAGGGAAAACGGTAGAGAAGTCTGCAAATTAGTTTCACAGGGATGGTATATGGGAAAAACTTTTACTCTACTTCTAAAGAGTGCCAAATTAGTCGTATTTTAAATAATTCCAATTCAGGAAACTGTTTCTACTTACTTAAATTTGACCTATACTGTTCAAAGTAGTTGTTCGCTTTTGTCTTTAGACTTAGATCAGATTAAAACTGCCCCATTTGCCTAAAGATTGTTGCAGTTTACTAATAATTAATATTATGTTTTATAATGTCTGGACAACAAACTAGACCAAGTGTACTGCTTTTAAGGAAGAGAAGTTAAAGTTTAAAATTATTTTGAATCTCTTTAGAAACAAAAATGTTCCGGTTAATCACAGAGACTTCTGGTATGCAACTTACACGTTATACAGCGTGTCAGAAAAGACAGAAAGTGAAGAAAAAATGAGTGATAATGCGAGTGCGAGTTCCGGCAGTGACCAGGGGCCCTCCAGCAGGCAGCACACCATGGTGTCCTTCCTCAAACCGGTCCTGAAGCAGATCATAATGGCTGGCAAGTCCATGCAGCTGCTGAAGAACCTGCAGTGTGCAGAGAGCACCACCTGCCAGGCCGCAGCCAGAGGTACCTGTTCCGTGTTCCTGTGTCTTCCTCGGTGTTGGGACACCTGACCCTACTCCATCTTGTCATCCTGATACCTGATTATTTTGTAGTTTGTAAGTCATCACACCCTCTTATTTCAGTGGTAATTATCAATCGTGATTGAATTAATAATCATGCTGCCCTTGATTTTTAAAAAGATCATCTTATTGAAAACTTTTAGGGCTGTGTTTAAAAAGGCAGTGACAATAAGTTCCACATTCATTTTCCTCACTCCAGATTCCTTAGGACTGGAATTTTAAAAAATAATTCCCTGCCATTTATTTTCTTTTATTGTTTTTATAAACTGACACCATAATTGTACATATTCGTGGAGTACATAGGGGTTTTTGATACATTTATGTAGTAGTTCAGGATAATTAGCATTTCCAGCACCTCAAACATTGACCACTCCTTTATGTTGGGAACATTCAGTATCCTCCTCTTAGCTGTATGCAACTCTATATTATTAACTGTAGTCATCCCATAGTGATACAGAACACTAAAACTTATTCCTTCCAGCTAGCCATTTGTATCCTTTAACAAATATCTTCCTTCCTTCCCCTACAAAATCCAGCATCTCGTATCCTGTTCTACTTTTTACTAACATGAGATAAACATTTTTTAGCTACCACACATAAGTGAAAACATGCAGTGTTTAACTTCCTGTTCCTGGCTTATTTCACTTCACATAATGTTCACCATTTCCATCAATGTTGCCGCGAACAACGGGATTCATTCTTTTTTATCTCTGAGTCCTGAGTGTGTGTGTGTACACAATTTCTTTACCCATTCATCTGTTGTTGGACACCGAGGGCGATTCCATATCTTGGCTGTGTGAATAGTGCTGCAGTAAACATGGGGGTGCAGATGTCTCTTTGTTATCCTGATTCCTTTCCTTTGGGTAAATGCCCACCAGTGGGATTGCTATATCAGATAGTAGTTCTCTTTGTATTTTTTTGAGGAACCTTCAAACTGCTCTCCATAGTGTCTGCACTAGTTTATATTCCCATCAACGTTGTGTCAGAGCTCCCTTTTCTCCACATCCTCACCAGTGTTTGTTATTTTTTGTCTTTGTGATAAATAGCCGTCCTGACTGGGCTGAAATGTTACCTCATTGTGGTTTGACTTGCATTTTCCCTAGTAATTAGTGATGCTGAGCATTTTCTCATCTATTCATTGGCCATTTGTATGACTTCTTTGGAGAAATGTCTCTTCGGATCATTTGCCTTTTTATTTTCTTTTTTTTTTCGAGACAGGGTTTCACTCCCGTCACCCAGGCTGGAGTGCAGTGGTGTGATCTTGGCTCACTGCAAGCTCTGCCTCCCTGGCTCAAGTGATTCTCCTGCCTCAGCCTCCTGAGTAGTTGGGATTACAGACACCCACCACCACGCCCAGTTAATTTTCTGTGTTTTTAGTAGAGACGGGATTTCACCATGTTAGCCAGACTGATCTGAACTCCTGACCTCAGGTGATCCGCCTGTCTTGGCCTCCCAAAGTGCTGGGATTACAGGCATCAGCCACCGCACCTGGCCTCATTCGTTGAATTCTTTCACTGTAAAATTTACTTGTTTGTTAAATACCTATTTTTGTTGAACTTCTCATTCAAAACATTCTTTTCCTGATTTTATTGCATGTTTACTTGTACTCTCTTTTGTCTCACTGAGTTTCCTTTTTAATTCTGAATTATTTTTCTGGCATTTCCTGTATTTCCTTATTGTAGTCTCTTACTGGAGAGTTACTGTTTTCCTTGGGAGGTGTCATTTTTTTTTTTTTGCTTTTTCATGTTTGATGTATTCTACATTGATTTCTACACATCTGGTGGGAAAGTCACCTTTTCCAGTTTTATGGAGTACGTTTTGTAGGGAAAGAATTATTCCTATGAATGGGTCTTGGAGTGTCAGTTCAGTGAAATGTATTGGCCTTGGTTCTGGATGAATGCAGTAGTGCAGTCTCCATGTACTTTCTACAGTTGTAATCCACTTCAGTGATGTTTCCAAGTACCTCAGTGACCTACACTGAGGGAGTTGCGGCAACAGTGGCACAACTGGCCAGGTGTGATGGCTCACGCCTGTAATCCCAGCACTTTGGGAGGCCAAGGCAGGTGGATCACTTGAGGTCAGGAGTTTGAGACCACCCTGGCCAATATGCCAAACCCCTGTCTCTACCAAAAATATAAAAATTAGCTGGATGTGGTGGCACATGCCTGTAATCCCAGCTACTTGGGAGGCTGAGGCACGAGAGTCACTGGAACCCAGAAGGCAGAGGTTGCAGTGACCCAAATGATGCCACTATGCCCCAGCCTGGGCAGCAGAGCAAGACTGTCCCAAAACAAAAAAACAGTAGCCTGGCTTTGCTGGGGTGGTCTTACTGGACTGTTTCTCAGGTTAGGGGTATGTGCATGTACACATTGGTTTGGCCAGGTTGGGACCACAGGCTGTTACTCTGGCCAGGAACATGAGCATGTGGTTGCTTGGCCAGCCTATAGGCATACCTGCCTGCCAGCAATAGCCCAAGGGGCTATTTCGCAGGCCTGGGATGTGTGCACAAGACAGGTTGGCAGGCCTGGGGGCTCCATGAGGACAGTCTACAGAGTCATTTTTCAAGCCTCGAACATGAGCACATGCTTCTCAGCTCTCCTGGGACTATGTTTGCTGGGGCTGGCCTACAAGGCTGTTTCTCAGGCCCAGGATGTGGGTACAAGGCTGCTTGGCTAGCCGGGATGCATGTCTGCCTGGACAGTCCAGGGGTCTCTTTCTCAGGCCTGGGACATGGTCACATGGCTTGTTGGCAGGCCTAGATATGTATTTGCCAGTGGCAACCCATGAGCCTGCTTCTTAGTCCCAGCATATAGGTAGAAGGCTACTTGGCTGACTTGGGGGTGTGTTTACTGGGGTGGACTTTAAGGCTCTTTCTTAGGTTTGGGATGCGGGTGCCAAGCTGCTTTGCTGGGTTAGAGACATGCCCACCAAGGGCAGACCACAGGGCTGTTTGGCAGGCCCAGTATGCAGGCCTGTGGCTGCTCAGCTGGCCTGGGGCCGTGACTTCCAGGCACTGCCTGTGGGGTTTCTTCTCAAGCCAAGAATGCAGCGCAAAACCGCTCAAGAAGCCTAGGTGCATGCCTGCCAGGGCAGCCTCTATGGCTGTTTCTCAGATGCTGAATGCTGGCCAGGGTCACTGGGTAGGCCACAGGCCTGTCTGCAAGGGATCGGTGCTATGGGGCTGTTTTTCAGTTCCTGAGCACAGCTCTGTAGCTGCTCCACCAGCCTAGAGGCCTGTCAGCTGGTAGAAAGCTCAAGGTGTTCCCACCCTCTGGAGGTGGCACAGCGGTTTGGCCAGCTCAATTCAAGGGTGGGTTCAGTCTGTCAGGGCTGCCAGACAGTGCAGTGGCAGGGGGTGGTTTTCCTGCTGTGCGGGACCAGAATCTCAGCTGATGCTGGGCCCAGGCTCCACACAGCTGGGATTGTGGTATTCAGCCACCCCTGTGGCTGGAGTGCAGAAGAGGTGCAGTGGCTACTGGCCCAGAGGAGGGTGTGCTCCAGAGGTGATCCTGGTCTTGAGGTAGTGCCGTGCTGCAGCAGCTTGGCTCAGAGAGGGGGTGGCAAAGACATCTTGTGCTCCTAACCCGGGGCAAGGCAGCTGCGTGTATTCCCAGCAGCTCTCCAAACTGGGCTCAGAGCTCGTGGGAACTGTGGAATCCTCTTATAGTAAGTACCAGAGGTGTTTGTGGGGGCTGGTGGGTTTCTTCTGCTTCCCTTACCCAACAACAGGAAGTCCTTCTTGACTCCAGACCAGCCTAATCTGCAAAGGGAAGACAGGGCTGCAGAGGCTGGAAGCCTCCACACTGCCCTCCTGTACCTCCAGTCACCAACAATGTGTCACACTCCTCCACTGCACCCCAGCACTCTCCTTTCAACCCCAGTTAGATCTTAACTGTTGATTTGTTGTCTGGGTCCTCTCTTGCAGTGGGGGTAGGAGTGTCCCCAGGCAGCCGCCTTGTAGGCATCACTTCCTCTGGATTTTTTTTTTTTTTTGAGACTGAGTCTCATTCTGTTGCCTGGGCTGGAGTGCCGTGGCATGATCTGCAACCTCTACCTCCCGGGTTCAAGTGATTCTCATGCCTCAGATTGCCAAGTAGTTGGGACTTCAGGCCACCACTCCTGGCTAATTTTTGTATTTTTAGTAGAGACAGAATTTCACCACGTTGGCCAACCTGGTCTTGAACTCCTGACCTCAGGTGATCCACCTGCGTCAGCCTCCCAAAGGACTGGGATTACAGGTGTGAGCCATCACGGCCAGCCTCTCTGTCATTTCTTAATGCAGTGCAGCGTTTAACCCTTGAGGACCATGAACCATGGCTGTTAAGAATTTGTTGATGAGCAGTTCTGATTCGATCACAGATTTCAAGAAAATGAAGTTTTATCCTGTAATCCCAGCACTTTGGGAGGCCGAGGTGGATGGATCACGAAGTCAGGAGATCAAGACCATCCTGGCCAACATGGTGAAACCCCATCGCTACTAAAAGTACAGAAATTAGCTGGGCGTGGTGGTGCGTGCCTGTAATCCCCACTCTCAGGAGGCTGAGGCAGGAGAACTGCTTGAACCAGGGAGACAGAGGTTGCTGTGAGTGGATATCGTGCCACTGCACTTCAGCCTGGTGGCATAGCAGTGCTCTGTCTCTAAAAGAAAATAGTTTCATCGACTCACTAAAGCGGCTTGGAAGATAAATGTAGCCTTATTTATGCATCTCAATCATCTCAATGTTATATTAATTATATTATTATATCTACTTGAAATAAATAGATGCAATACTTATTTTCATTTTTGTGGAGTATTTACTTCTTATGTAATGAGCTTTCCAGAGCCACTGTCAGAAGTGTTTTTTCCAGTGAGACTATGATTCCTATCAGTGTTATCATAGTGTTGTACAATATGGTAATAACTTTGAAGTATTCTGACTAGAATTTTACTATGTTCGGAAAAAACATAGCTTATATGTTGTGATTCTGTGAACATTGCAGTTGTTTAACAGAGGATCTAAAAATGTTTAGTTTTGCTACACTGTAAAGGTAAAAGTAAAGAAATAGGGATTAACCCTCCTAGAGCAAAGGGAAAATAGCAGGCTGAATCAGGATGATATTATTTAATATTTCTCCTTTTTTTTTTTGAGACAGGTTTCATTCCCATTGCCCAAACTGAACTGGAGTGCAGTGGCATGATCTGGGCTCACTGCAACCTTCGCAAGTTTTACCTCCCAAACGCTAAGTAATCTCATGCCTCAGCCTCCCAAGTAGCTGGGACCACAGGTTCATGTCACCACGCCTGGCTAATTTCATATTTCTTGGGCCAAGCGTGGTGGTTCACATCTATAATCTCAGCACTTTGGGAGGCTGAAGCCGGTGGATAACTCAAGGCCAAGAGTTTGAGACCAGCCTGACCAACATGGTGAAACTCTGTCTCTACTAAAAAAAAAAAAAAAAAAAATACAAAATTAGCCTGGCGTGGTGGCACACTCCTGTAATCCCAGCTATTGGGAGGCTGAGGCAGGAGAATTGCTTGAACCCGAGAGGCAGAGGTTGCAGTGAGCTGAGATCGTGCCATTGCACTCCAGCCTGGGCGGCAAGAGCAAAACTCCGTCTCGAAAAATGTTACTTAATATGATTAAACAGAGCATAGTTCACATTACATGTTTCTTTATGTTTCAGATGCAGAAAGAAAAAGCTTGTACACTCTCTTTCTGGAATCTGTACAGTCACGGCTTCGACACGGAGAAGATTCCACTCCACATGTTCTCACTGAGCAACAGGCAACCAAAGAGAACCTAATTAAGATGCAGTCCATTGCTGAAAGGCATCTTGAACTGGATGATGTTCACGATCCACTGCTTGCCATTAACTTTGCAAGGTGATAACACACCTGCAAGATTGTCAGTGATCAAAATGGCATAATCTGTGCAATGTTTGGTAACTGTTTATTTCCGGAAGGTAGGGCTTTCCAAGGCCAAAACCAAAAACACTTGTAGGCTATCCTTTTGTTTTGGTATATTTTGTTTTGTTTTGTTTTTTCCTTCTTTTTTTTGTTTTTGAGACAGAGTCTTGCTCTGTCGCCAGAGCTGGAGTGCAGTAGTGCGATCTTGGCTCACTGCAACCTCTGCCTCCTGGGTTCAAACAATTCTCCTGCCTCAGCCTCTCGAGTAGCTGGGACACGTGCGCCACCACACCCAGCTAATTCTGTTTGTATTTTAGTAGACACAGTGTTTCACCATGTTGGCCAGGATGGTCTCGATCTCCTGACCTTGTGATCCAATGGCCTCGGCCTCCAAAAGTGCTGGGATTGCAGGCGTGAGCCACCACGCCCAGCCTTGTTTTGTTTTTGAGACAGAGTCTCTATGTCTCCCAGGATGGAGTGCTGTGGTGCGGTCTTGGCTCACTGCAACCTCCGCCTCACAGGTTAAGCAGTTCTCATGTCTTAGCCTCCCAAGTATCTGGACTGCAGACGTGCACCACCATGCCTGGCTAAATTTTTGTGTTTTCAGGGTTTCATCATGTTGACCAGGCTGGTCTCAAACTCCTGCCTTCAGGTGATGTACCCACCTTGGCCTCCCAAAGTGCTGAGATTATCGGCATGAGCCACCATGCCCTGCCTGTCTTTTATAATGAGCAGAATACAAAATGTGCTCCCCGATTTCAGGTGTGTAGTTTGGATTCTGTGTGATTTGTAAAAGTCTGCTGACTTGGCCCGGCCACCATGTGGTAGACCTTGTGTCTGTGCCCTCGGGCCCCTGGAAGTGTCATCATTTACCCAGGATGTGCTGAAACTCTGGGCCATGAGTGGGCGGGCCCTGGACATCCATTGAGTCAGGGTCCCCATTGCCATAGGTCCTGGGCTTAAGCTGCTTTTAGGCACTTATCCCAATAGTGTAACTCATTATTACCCACACAGTTTTGGGTTGTCTAATGGCCAGCATTTGCTACGTGCACCCCTAATCACTAGAAAGATTGGCTCTAGTACCTGACCGTAGGGAAGTGGCAACTTCAGGAGACTGGTTCTCTCATAGGATATTTTGGGGAGAAAGATTTTTCTCTTTCTGTAATAGTTGGTAACTTCAGGACTAAAGGTAAAAATGGGAATTTGGGGTTTTAAGAGAATTTTGTTGACAGCCACTCATAAAAAGAAGACTCACATTTTTATCTTGAAGGATGTATTTGGAGCAGAGCGACTTTCATGAGAAGTTTGCTGGTGATGATGTATGTGTGGATAGATCATCAGAATCTGTGACATGCCAGACCTTTGAATTAACGCTGAGATCCTGCCTCTATCCTCATATTGATAAGCAGTATCTGGATTGCTGTGGAAATCTCATGCAAACTCTAAAAAAAGATTACAGGTAAAAGAGTAATTTGATTTTGGAAGTGGTAAATAGATGATTGTACTTGAAGAGCAGTTGAGATTATTTTAAAACCTACATTTCAATTCCATTTTTATTAGACTAGGAAATGGATATGCAGTAAACAGTTTTTTAGGAGAAATCAATTGACCATCAATATTTT
>NW_016107707.1:2017295-2021418 GCF_001604975.1 Cebus imitator | reverse complement strand
AAAAAAAAAAAAACCTAGGCTGTTTTTATTCTTGAAACAGGTCTTAAGAGGTGTTAATATTTCTAATTTTAGTAAAGGTAGACTGTAAACTTGTTTCACTAAAAACAGTAGAGTACAAACCCTGGTATTGATCCTGAATCCTGCCTTACAAATGTCAGAGATCTTTGTGTCACTCATGTCTTCTCCATTCAGGTTGGTAGAATACTTGCAAGCCATGAGGAATTTTTTCTTAATGGAAGGAGGAGATACCATGTATGACTTCTACACATCAATTTTTGATAAAATAAGAGAAAAGGAAACCTGGCAGAATGTCTCTTTTCTTAATGTCCAACTCCAGGAAGCCGTAGGACAGCGTTATCCTGAAGATAGTTCACGGTAAAATATGGAAGCCACCTTTGTTTGAATTAGTATAAAATGAACTATGTGCCAGTAAGTCTTCTACAAATTACATACATTGTTTTTCCTTGAAGCATTCCTATGAGTTTTACTAATATTATTTTACATACTAGAAAATTGAGGCCAGGGGCGGTGGCTCACACCTGTAATCCCAGCACTTTGGGAGGCATAGGTGGTGGATCACCTGAGGCCAGGATTTTGAGACCAGTCTAGCCAACATGATGAAACCCCATCTCTACTAAAAATACAAAAATTAGCTGGGCATGGTGGCAAGTACCTGTAATCCCAGCTACTTGGGGGGCTGAAGCAGGAGAATCGCTTGAACCCGGGAGGCAGAGGTTGCTGAGATTGCACCACTGCACTCCAGCCTGGGCAACAAGAATGAGACTCCATGGAAAAGAAAAGAAAAGAAATTTGAGGCAGAGGCTAGCTAAGTGACTGTCCCACTAAACAAGAGAAGACATTGAGATGCTACTATATGGCCAAGTGCAGTGGCTCACACCTGTAATCCTAGCACTTTGGGAGTCCGAGGTGGGAGGATTGCTTGAGCTCAGGAGTTTACAACCAGCCTGGACAACATGGTGGAATTGCGTCCCCACATAAAAATAAAAAAGATGCCACCATCCACCTTGTCAGGGTCTGATGGCACCCTTCACATGCTTGGAGTCAGTGTTTCCTCTGTCTCTCTGAGCTCCCACACATCACCAGGTGTATCAGTCCTGCTTCCCAGAAAAGTCCCCTGAGCTCTCAGGACTGTCTCAGAGCTCCCCAATGGCATCTCTGTCTCTCAGCCTCACTCCTTTCCACCAAAATGGACTTGACCCTCACCATAGTGACCTCAGAGCACCAGCAGTGACTTCCACCACTCATGCCCAGGCTCCCCGTGGGTGCCTGCTAACAGATGGACTACACTTTGTCTCAGGAGGGAGAAGACTACTGTCTGGCTCCATTGTCCCAGCCTCATGACTTGCACATGTACACCATGTTCTCCTGTCTCACTTCACATTTCAGGGATTTCAGAATATTTCTGGTGTCTGCCAGTGCTGTCCTCCCGCCTTCCTGTGACATGCTCTGCAGTTGTTGGTCCTGGCAGAGGCCTGCTCACTCCTACATCCCCGTGTCTTCATGTGCTGCACTGGGCTGGGAGTCCCTGCAGGGACGAGAGGCTTTCTATGCCTGCTTAGTGCAGCCCCTAACTTAGTATTCGTATTTGGTAGATGCCCACCGAGCACTGAGTCAGTGCGTACATGTCAGGCCATTAAGAGCTAGAACTTCTGACTAGAGCTTGTGTCATGGATCAGCAGTTCATATGCACACACTGCCCTCTGACAGCTCTGGTATGGAAGTTAACTCCCCACTTTAAACCTTCCTCATGTGCATCCGGGCATCCCCCCTTAGTGCCTCTGACTGTGTAAGAGGACATTATTTCTCAGGAACCACTGATGAGACTACTTTGAGGGTTAAATGAGCTAAGGACACATAATAGTTCCTGTCACGTGGACATTTTCATGTTCGTGTTAGTTGCTTGCTTTCCCCTAAGAGTCACATTCAAACCTGTCTCAGGAACTTGTGGATGAAGCCGTGCACACCACCTCTGGTGTAGAAGTAGACTCCAACCCGTCCTGATGGGGCTGCTGAAGCAATGCTGCCATGGCCTGAAGTTTACTGTCTTACCCGGCTTCATCTTTTTTTAATCACTGCCATTGTTAAGTGTCTCTTCCATCACTAAACTCATTATTTAAAAGCTTTCCCCCTCTTCATTATTTCTACATTCAAATTTCCGTTCTGGAATATATGTCAGAAAAGATACATGTGTTGGAATGTGTGCATTTCTTTTATGAAATGCAGTATTTTGGGGGGAATATTATGTAAATAATACTATTTTAAAAGAGCATTTTTGTATGACGTAATGCTTTCACAAACTAAAACAAATTTCTTTTTTTAGTCTGTCTATATCTTTTGAAAATGTTGACACAGCCAAGAAGAAACTGCCTGTTCATATCTTAGATGGTCTGACCCTCAGCTACAAGGTATATCTTGATATTCTTTGTATGAACAGTGTTTCTTACAAAAAGTAAAACATGCAAGTAATTGGTTACTTTCTATTCTAATTTTGTTTTTATTTCATAGGTCCCATGGCCTGTGGACATTGTTATAAGTTTGGAATGTCAAAAAATTTATAATCAAGTGTTTCTTCTCTTATTGCAAATAAAGTGGGCAAAATATAGCCTGGATGTTTTACTTTTTGGTGGTAAGATTTGTTTTCCGCAGATACATTGTAATTTAATTTAATTTTAGTCCTAATAAAACAGGTTGGTGGGAAAGGGACCATATGGGGATGGTGGTTGTTGATCATCTTCAGTGTGTACACAAATGCCAGCATGGCGCATATTCTAGCAGTAGTTTTACGGACGTCAAATACCTGAAAGAAAGATCAGGAAGTTGTATGCACAGTTGATCTGAAATGCAACAACTTGATTAGGAATTTGACCACAATAAATTTTCTTGTGTTATGCAAAAATTTGAAATGACACATTAATGAGATTTCGTCATGTTTCATGACAGTAGTAAGAAAAGTGATAGAGGGAAATGTTTCCACTGCACCTTCCAGAGGCACTGAGGTTCAGTGTCTGCCACCCCTGCCAGTGCTTTCTGTGGTGCCAGGGCTGCATCCCTCAGTTTCTGCCAGGCTTCATGGTGCAGTGGGGTTTGAGTTGATGATCTTTCTCTCTACTTTGCTCTTCCAATCTTCTGTAGAACTGGTTAGTACTGCTGAAAAACCACAACCTAAAGAAGGCCTTGTACATGAACAAAACACAGTCACTCAGTTCGGACCACAGAAAGAACCAGTGAGACAGCAGATTCATCGCATGTTTCTCTTAAGAGTGAAGCTCATGCATTTCGTGAACAGCTTGCACAACTACATCATGACCAGGGTTTGTGCCTCTCCCATCTGCTTCAGTTCTGTCGCCTCATCTATACAGTTGTTCATAGAGAGTTACTTATCATATCTTTATAAATACAAAATACCTACAGACTGTGAAAACGGGACATGTGGCAAATTTAACCATAAAATAACATGGCGGTACGAGGAAGGTTTTTGTAAATATACTGGCGTGTGTGTATCCAGAGGCTGCTGTCCCTCCTATCCCGTCACCCTGGGGACAGGCACAGCCACAGCTCCTCTCTTGGAATTTCCTTCGCAATGTGCCACATAGGCCTTTAGGTTTCATTACTGTTGACAGCTGTCCCTAAAAAGATGGCTCCAGTGTTTAATACCCCAAATTCACAGGCCATTGTGTGTGGGAGGAAGATGCAGCCAGGTTATATTATTTCTTTTTTCTTTTTCTTTTTCTTTTCTTTTTTTTGAAACGGAGTCTTACTCTGTCGCCCAGGCTGGAGTGCAGTAGCATGATCTCAGCTCACTGCAACCTCCAACTCCTGGGTTTAAGCAGGTCCCTGCCTCACCTTCCCGAGTAGCTGGGATTATAGGCACGTGCCATCATACCCAGCTAACTTTTGTGTTTTTTTATTTTTATTTTTTTGAGACAGAGTTTCGCTCTTGTTGCCCAGGGTGGAGTGCAATGGCGCGATCTCGGCTCACCGCAACCTCCACCTCCCGGGTTCAGGCAATTCTCCTGCCTCAGCCTCCTGAGTAGCTGGGATTACAGGCACGCGCCACCATGCCCAGCTAATTTTTTGTATTTTTAGTAGAGATGGGGTTTCA
>NW_016107707.1:2014723-2016435 GCF_001604975.1 Cebus imitator | reverse complement strand
TTTAGTAGAGACGGGGTTTCACCATGTTGACCAGGATGGTCTCGATCTCTTGACCTCGTGATCCACCCGCCTCGGCCTCCCAAGGTGCTGGGATTGCAGGCATGAGCCACCGCGCCCGGCCTCTTAGTTTGTTTTTTATTTGAAGTATACTTTTATTCATTTTAGAGAAAGATGAAGCATGAAAAATGGAACTTAAGAAACATAAATTCACTGTAATTATTTGTATAAAAGTGTAACGTTTAATTTTTTTTTGCCTTCCTACCAGAAGGTCTGTTAGCCCAGAGCTCGGCACTCGTTCATTCACTGTGCAAGTGGCTGCTCCTGCCGTCCTCTTAGGGTCAGAACGCCAAGGTATCCAGCCAGCCTTCGAAGAACGGTGCTTGGTGAAACTTTATAGATGCGATTATTGAAGGAAGAATTGGAGAGGAGTAGAAGAGCTTAGTGAAAAGATTTGTGGGCAGCACACAAGTTCTCAAAGGAAGCTGCTGACTAAGCTTCTTATGTTTCTCTTCCAAGATTCTACACAGTACGGGCCTGGAGTTTCAACATCAAGTCGAGGAAGCCAAGGATTTAGATCAGTTGATTAAAATTCACTATAGGTACCTGTCAACCATCCATGACCGGTGTCTGCTGAGAGAAAAGGTACATGAGCTGTGTCCTGCAGATGTGGTCACTGCCGGGTGAACGAGGCTGTCTGCCTGCTTTGGGATTTTATGATTATTAAGCTTTTGTCCTGTAGAGTATTCTTTAAGGAAGAACCAGATGAAATGAGGTTACAAGCCAATGTCCCAGGCCGGCCACACTGGCTCACGCCTATAATCCCAGCAGTTTGGAAAACTGAGGTGGGTGAGTCTTATGAGGCCAAGAGTTCAAGACCAGCCTGGGAAACATAGCAAGCCTCTGTCTTTACAAAAAAATTAAAAAGATTAGCAGACATGGTAGTGCACAGCTGGAGGCCCAGCCGCTTAAGAAGCTGTAGTGGGAGCATTGTTTGAGGCCAGGAGTTCGAGGCTGCAGTGAACTATGATCACACCACTGCACTCTGCACTCCAGCTTAGGTAACAGGGAAAGACCCAGTCTCTTAAAGATAAGCCGGAGGAGGAGTGCCCTGTCAGTAGAAATGGTATCTAAGAGCAACCTGAGAACTGTGATAGTCAACACTCACGCTGCGTCACTCTTGGACTCAGTTGGAAAGTTGTGTCTGCAGTTGTAGAGTGATAGCACGTCCACTTAAAGAATTCAGTAACGTGAAAACCGCTGGAACTACTTGTCCTGGTTTCGTTGGTGAATGTACATCGCCATCTCAGGAAACGTCTTAATAGTTTCTTTTGATTTGACTACTACTGATACCACCTGTACCTTACATTCCGTACATGCACGGGCCTTGAGTCCCAAATGGGTGTGGTTCAGAGCCTAGAACATAGAAGTTCCATATGCATAGAAGGTAGTCACTGTGGTGATGAGCTTTCTCTGCGATTCATTTAAAATAGGTAAAAGTGTTGGTATCAGTGTCCAAACCTCGTTACACAGTTTGTATTCTGCGACTTTGGTCTCCAGGTCAGCTTCGTGAAGGAAGCCATCATGAAGGTGTTGAACTTGGCTCTCATGTTTGCAGATGGTTGGCAGGCGGGCCTGGGCGCTTGGCGGTAAGTCTGTGACTTCTGAAGCATCTGCACTGTAACCATTTCAGCTTCGGCTTTTTTTTTTCTTTT
>NW_016107707.1:2005461-2013756 GCF_001604975.1 Cebus imitator | reverse complement strand
TGGTGGCACGTGCCTGTAATCCCAGCTACTCAGGAGGCTAAGGCAGGAGAATTGCTTGAACACAGGAGGCGGAGGTTGCAGTGAGCCTAGATCGTGCCACTGCACTCCAGCCTGGGTGACAGAGCAGAACTCAGTCTCAAAAACAAACAAAGTTTTTTGAACTAATTTGAACCTGTTGTTCTGACCTTATTTTTATTCTCCCCGCAGTGGAATCTCTAGCACTGTCACTCATGGCCGGCATGGAGCAAAGTTAAACACCTTCAGTGTGACAAATATCTCAGACTTCATCGTCACACATGTACATCTCCACCATGTGCAGCTGAAAAATGGGAATCTTTTATTTTGGTTTATTTGTAAAACTTGTCCGCAGTCAGCCAGGCACAGTCGCTCACGCCTCTAACCCCAGCACTGTGGGAGGCCGAGGCAGGCGGATCACTGCAGCCCAGGAGTTCGAGGCCAGCCTGGCCAACATGGTGAAACCCCATTCTGCCAAAAACACAAAATGTATCCAGACGTGGTGGTACACGCCTGTAGTCCCAGATACTTGGGAGGCCAGGATGGGAGGATGACTGGAGCCCAGGAGGTCAAGGCTGCAGTGAGCCATGATTGTACTACTGCAGTGCAACCTGGGTGAGTGAGACCCTGACTCAAAAACCACTTGTCGGCCGGGCGCTGTGGCTCACACCTGTAATCCCAACTCTTAGGGAGGCAGAGGCGGGAAGATAGCTTGAGCCCAGGAGTTTGAGACCTGCCTGGGCAATATAGCGAGACCCCGTTCTCCACAAAAAGGAAAAAAACAAGAAGACAAAAACCACTTGTCCACAGTCCAGACAAATGGATTGTAGGTGGTTTTTCTGGAGATGAGTACATACTATATAGGGTTGTGTATATAAAATTGTGTAAATAGTGCAAAGTGTATATAGGCTGTTTACTCTTATATTTCCTACTGTAAGATACAGATTTATGGTACTGATACCTTTAAATAGAAATTATATTTTGAAAACGTGATTACTGATACTCAAAATAAAGGACTTAAAATTATTCTCCCTGCTGTCCTTCAGTCACAGAAGCTTTTTATATAGAGTTTTACATGTTGTCTTCCCTAAAAGTTGTCTTAGATTTAGCTGTCTAGAAACGTTTATATTTTAGCTGGGCATAGTCTCTCAAGCCTGTAATCCCAGCACTTTGAAAGGCTGAGGTGAGAGAATTACATGAGGCTAGAAGTTCAAGACCTTGAAATTTACTTTTATTCCTAGAATGGAATCTATAGAGAAAATGGAGTCTGATTTTTAAAACTGCCATGTTTCTTGTTAAAAGTTAGCCAAGCATGGTGACACGTGCCTGTAGTGCCAGCTACTTGGGAGGCTGAGGTGGGAGGATCGCTTGAGATGAGGAGGTCAAGGCTACAATGAGCCATGATTGCATCACTGCACTCCAGCCTGGATGACAGAGCAAGACATGTCTCCAAAAAGAAAAAAGAAAAGTTTATATTTTTTATGCACCTGAGAATTTTCACGTGGAAAATAGCTTCACCTAATATCAATAAATGTAAAAGGCCAGCTTAACTTATGGCCAACTGTTGGTACATGTTGTTTGTTTTTGTTTGTTTGTTTTTAACAGATCACTCTATTGCCCAGACTGCAGTGCAGTGGCACAATCTCGGTTCACTGCAACCTCCGCCTCCTGGGTTCAAGTGATTTTCTAACCCTAACCCTAACCCTAACCCAGCTAATTTTTATATTTTCAGTGAGACGGGGGTTTCTCCATGTTGGCCAGACTGGTCTTGAACTCCTGGCCTCAGGTGATCTACCTGCCTCAAGCCTCCCAAAGTGCTGGGATTACAGGCATGAGTCACTGTGCCCAGCAATATTTCTGAGCAATTTTTGTGAGCTAATCAGTTATATTTTCAGTAAAATTATGCGTACCATTCAATTTTTCCATATTTACTTTGTATACTTTTTGCATGTGTGTTAGGATCCTCCAGATAAATGAATAAATAGGATTATATAGATAGAGATTTATCATAAAGTAGTGGCTTATGAAGTCCCATCATCTGCTGTCTGCGACTTGGAGGTCTGGGAATGCCAGTGGCGTAGTTCTATACCAAACCTGAAGACCTAAGAACCAGGAGAGCCAATTGTGTCCCAGTCTGAGTTCAAGGGCTGGAGAACCAGGGAGTGCCCGTATCGGAGGGAAGGAGAAGGCGGACATCCCCACTCAAGCAGAGAGCAAATCTGCCTTTCCTCTCTCTGCCTTTTGTTTCTGTTCAGGCTCTCAGCATATTGATGATGCTCACCCTCATTGATGAAGGTGATCTTTGCTCAGTCTACCAATTGAAATGCTAACCTCTTCTGGAAACACTCAAAGACGCAGCCCCAAATAATGTTTTCTCAGCCATCTGAGCATCCCTTGGCCCAGTCAGGTGAAACAAAGTCGACCATCACAGCATGTCTCTAACACTGTGACTCAGTACAATACTCACTATTTATTTCCTTCGGAAAAATAACCACTGAACTCCAAATAGCCCTCACAGCAAAGCGCTGGGGGCCCTTGCCCTGAGACACAGTCCCTTTCAGCATCAGCATTTCCTGCATGCAGACAGCAAAATCTGGAGATTAGCCCATTCACATCCTGGGTTTTATTCAGAAGTCTCAGGAGAAATTCACTGGGGAGGCCTTCCAATGAGCAGCTACTTCCAAGTCCCAGGAAATTACCATTGTAGAGCCCAGTTCTGAGGTAGAATCAGATGTGGAGCAAGGCCCTGCAGACAGCACAGAGGGAGTGATGGGCCAGAAGTGAGAGCGTCTGCAATGTGGATGAGCAGAACTGGCCGTCAGGTGGTCCTGTGTAGAATCAAGATGGCTAGGCCCTTCTACACCTCAGTCTGTCACTGGCTGCAGGTCCCTGGGAAGAGTGTGACTCTGCAGCAGAGGCACTGAGCGGTTGGCAGTCCCACCTAGAGGGCTCTGGACATCACATCATAATGTTAGCTACCTTCATCAAGTACCACTTGAGTTTTCTGAATGAAAAGACATCTTTACACTGAATCTGAGAGCTGTTCCTTCGCTCTTGTGTGTGGAAAAGCAAATGCCATGCTGCATATCGCCCTATCATATGTGTGAAAGGGATTGGGTCTCTTTCACTCAGTTGTTCTTAATGGTTCTCTGAGACCTTTTTTTACAAATTGTTAGTCGTTTTCCAGACAGGCATGTAAGAAGCCTGTAAGTCGTGATACCCATCTTCCCAAGAAAAAAAAAAATGACATTGGAAATACCCATTTTCTAAGAATGCATTTGGTACAATATATACAATTCCTTTATGTAAAAAACCACAAAGCATTGCTCAGAATAAAGGCCTTAATAGGCCAGACGCAGTGGCTCACATCTGTAATCCCAGCACTTTGGGAGGCCTAGGCAGGTGGGTCACCTGAGGTCAGGAGTTCCAGAGCAGCCTGTGCAACATAGTGAAACCTCCATCTCTACTAAGAATATAACATTAGCCGGATGTGGTGACAGGCACCTGTAATCCCAGCCACTCAGGAGGCTGAGGCAGAAGAATCACTTGAATCCAGGAGGTGGAGGGTGCAGTGAGCCAAGGTCGCACCATTGCACTCCAACTTGGGCAAGCAAAACTCGGTTTCAAAATCAAACAGACCAAAATTAAAAGATGCAGCATGTTTATGAGTTAGAAGAGTAATACAGCTAGTGCTCGACTTATGACCACGATTGTTCCGACAGACCGGTCGTAACACGATTTGGTCATAAGTTGAGTAGGCTATATGCACGCGGAGATGGTAGTGCTGCCGGAAGCTGGTCCACACTGTCGTACGCCCAGCTGGGCCACATTTGCGCTGCCAGATGCGGAGCAGTTGTGGCTAGCGATTGTGGTTGTAAAGTCGAATGGCCGTAGGTTGCATAGGTCGTAAGTCGATCAATACCTGTATGGTTAAGAGATCAGTTAACCCAACTGATCTATAGAATCAGCACAGTTCAAATTAATTCTAGCAGGCATTTTGTAGAATTTGACAAGCCGATTCTAAAATGGATACACAAAGGACCTAGAGTAGCCAGAGCAATCTGGAAGGAAAGGAACAATGTTAGAGGACTTACATTATCTGATTCCAAGGCTTCTTTTTTTTTTTTTTTGAGATGGAGTCATGCTCTATCACCCAGGCTGGACTGCAATGGCACAATCTCAGCTAATTGCAACCTCTGCTTCCTGGCTTTAAGCAGTTCTGCCTCACCCTCCCAAGTAGCTGGGATTACAGGCATGCACCATCACGCCTGGCTAATTTTTATATTTTTAGTAGAGATGGTGTTTCACCATATTGGCCACACTGGCCTCGAACTCCTGACCTCATGAACTGCCCACCTCAGCCTCCCAAAGTGCTGGGATTACAGTTGTGAACCACTGCACCCGGCCTGATTTCAAGGCTTTTTAAAGCTAGAGTAATCAATATAGTATGGTACTAGCAAACCGATAAATAGATCGGTGAAGCAGAATAGAGTCCAGAAATATATGGTCAGTTGAGGTTGTTTTCCTTTTTACTAAGATAACATAAAATGTAACAGAGGAAGGAAAATGTGTAAATAACTAGTGCTAGAACTAGGTAACTGTAAAGGAAAAGCAAATCTTTACGTCATACCATAAACAAAAATTAATTTGACATGCACCATGGACTTCAATGTGAAAGCTGGGGCCGGGTATGGTGGCTCACACCTGTGATCCCAGCACTTTGGGAGACCGAGGCAGGAGAAGCACCTCAGGTCAGGAGTTCAAGACCAGGCTCACCAACATGGCGAAACCCTCTCTCTACTAAAAATACAAAAATTAGCCAGACATCATAGCATGCGTCTATAGTCCCAGCTACTCAGGAGGCTGAGGCATGAGAATCACTTAAACCTGGGAGGTGAAGGTTGCAGTGAGCCGAGATCACACTACAGCACTACAGCCTGGGTGACAGAGCAAGACTCTGATTCAAAAATTTTAAATTAGCTGATCTGAACTCCTATGCCCAAGTAGTCCTTTGGCCTCAGCCTCTCAAAGTGCTGGGATTACAGGTGTGCGCCACTGCATCTGGCCCAAGCCGTTTTTTTAATGAGCACAAAGAGGCAAGGAAGGCACCAAAATGGCCAATTAAACCACACGAGCACCACAGCCTCTGGAATGGCTAAAATAAAAAGACCGGCTATGTCAAATAATTTTCAAGGATTAGAGCAACTGGAAGTCACAAGATAGTACAAGCACGTGGGGAAACTATGTGGCGTCTTTATCAAACATGTATCTATCTACTCCTGAGAAGCAGCATTCACCCTTAGGTATTTATCCAAGATAAATTCTTAAATGCATCAACCAAGAGATTTGTATCTGAATATTCATGAGCTAAAAGCTAGAAACATCCTGATGACTATGAAGAGGCAGATGGATAAACAGTGAAGTATAGACATGCAATGGAATGCAATTCAGCTGTGAAAACACAGCTCATACATAACAACATAAGGGAATTCAAGAACTTTATGCTGAAAAAAAAAACACTCCATGGCCGGGTGCAGTGGCTCAAGCCTGTAATTCCAGCACTTTGGGAAGTCAAGGCAGGCAGATCACGAGGTCAGGAGTTGAAGACGAGCCTGGCCTCCAACGAGACATGGTGAAACCCTGTCTCTACTAATAATACAAAAACTAGCTGGGCGTGGTGGTATTCGCCGGTAGTCCCACCTACTCTGGAGGCTGAGGCAGAAGAACTACTTGAACCCAGGAGGCGTAGCTTGCAGTGAGCCACGATCGTGCCACTGCACTCCAGCCTGGGCAACAGAGAGACTCTATCTCAAAAAAAAAAAAAAAAAAAGCCAGACTTAAAAGGATCCATTATTACTCCATTTACATGAAGTCAATGGATAGTCCCCAATGATAGAAATCACAACAGTGGTTGTCTCTGGGCATGACTTATTACCTGAAAGGGGATAAGGAGGGATTTCTGGGGGTGATGGGAGCGAACTGTGCCCTCATTGGTTCCACATGTACATGCATGTGACAAAACTAATTGAACTGTAGATTTAAGATCTGTATATGCATTATACATCAATTTTTTAAATTAAAAGTAATTTTTTACATTCAGTACAATTAGTTACCACTATGCACCTATTAGAATGACAAAACAGAAACTTGACAGTATCAGGTCTTGGCCTGGGTGTGAGGCAGCTGGAAATCTCATACATTACTGGTGGAAATGCAGATGGTACAGCCTATTGGGTTTTTTTGGTTTGGGTTTTGTTGGGTTTTTGGGTTTTTTTGAGACAGAGCCTTGCTTTATCACCCACGCTGGATTGCAGTGGTGCAGTGTCTGAAGTGTGTTTTCAGATGACTTTCACAGTTCTGAAAGCTGAGAACCCAAGACGAAGGCACCGGAGAGCGTCTGGTGAGGACCCACTGTCTGGTTCTCAGTGTGTCTTTACATGGCGGAAGAGAAAAGGCAGTTCTCTGGGGTGTCTTTTATAAGGATACAAATCCCACTCACCAGGACTCTACTCTTGTGACCTGTCACCTCTGAAAAGCCCCACCTCCTCATCCCATCACCGTGGTGACGGGGTTCAACACAGTAGTCACATTCATTCACGGGGTCCAGGGATGTGACACAAGTATTTGCTGGGGGATCCTTTTTCAATTTACCAGAACCGCTAAATTCGTAGAAATTTGTTGTAACCATGACAGAAACCTAAAGCAGGACTGTAACTTTCTGACGGCCTGCCCTCCAGATTTCAGACTGGCCAAACCAGCCCCCATAGTGCATAAGCCACTTCCTTGCAGTTAATCTCCTAACTTGTGTCTCCTACTGATTCTGCTTCTGGCTGAACCCTGACTGACATATATGCCTGTGTAACTATCAGCCTGACCAAGATGCAGGACATTTCCAAGTCCCCAGAAGTTTCCCACACACCTCTTTTCAGTCCATCCTGCTTCTCTCAGACGCCTCACCCAGGCAAATGCTTTTTTTTTTTTTTGGAGACAAAGTCTCACTCTGTCGCCCAGGCTGGAGTACAGTGGCTCGATTTTGGCTCACCGAAACCTACGCCTCCTGGATTCAAGTGATTCTCCTGCCTCAACCCCCTGTAACTGAGATTATGGCACCCACCACCACACCCGGCTAATTTTTTGTATTTTTAGTAAAGACGGGGTTTCTCCATGTCGGCCAGGCTGATGTTGAACTCCTGACCTCAAGTGATCCACCCGCCCTGGCCTCTCAAAGTGCTGGGACTGTAGGCGTGAGCCACTGCGCCCGGCCAATTTCTAACTTCTATCACCAATGAGTAGTGCTGTCTGTCATGGAAGTTCACATAGATGGAATCCCACAATATGTATGTTGCCTTGTGTGTGTGGAAAATTACAGAATAATTTTGAGGGTCATCTGTTTAATAAACACTACTTGTATCCATTTTCTTCCCCTTTTAAAAACTTTTTTCATTATTTAATGTTTTGATTGTTATTTGTGTGGTAAAATACGCATAAAATTTACCATCTTAGCCATTTTCAGTGCACAGTAGTGTTGTCTGTTCACATTGCTGTGCAACCATACCACCATCCACATCCAGGACTGATCTTGTAGACCTGAAACCCTGTACCCATTCAACAACTCCCATTTCCGCTTCCCCAGGCCCTGGCAGACACCATCCCACTTCCTGTCCCACAAATATGACTCCTGGGCACCTCATCTGAGTACAATCACACGGTGCTGCTGCTTTTGTGCCAGGCCCGTCTCATTTAGCACAGCGCTCTCAAGGTCCGTCCACATGGCAGCATGGGACAGTTTCTCCACTTTTAAAATCTGAATAATATTCCGTTGTACAGATGTACTACCTTTTGTTTATCCATTCATCTGCCAATGGACACTTGGTTACTTCCACATTTTAGCTGTTATGAAGAATGTCAATGTCTGTGGTCCCAGGTATTCGGGAGGCTGAGGCAGGAGAATCGCTTGAACCCGGGAGGCTGAGGCTGCAGTGAACTCAGGTCATGCTACTGCTGCAGTCCATCCTGGGCAACATGAACATGGGTGTTCAAAGATCTCTTCAAAATCCTGTTTTAAATTATTTTGGGTATATATCCAGATTATTTTTTTTTTTGGAAACATATTGTTTTCCATAGTGGCACTGTTTTATATTCCCACAAAGAGTACACAGAGCTCCAATTTCATCATATCCTTTTGTTTGTTGATAGGAGGCATCCTGATGAGTATGAAATGGTATCTCCTTGTGGTTTGTTCTTTTATTTTTTATTTTTTATTTTTCTTTTTTTTTTTTT
>NW_016107707.1:1996090-2003971 GCF_001604975.1 Cebus imitator | reverse complement strand
TTTTTAAGGTGTAATCTCTGTTGCCAGGTTGGAGAGTGCAGTGGTGAGATCTCCGCGCACTGCAACCTTCCGCCTCCTGGGTTCAAGGGATTCACCTGTCTCAGCCTCCCATGTAACTGGGATTACAGGGCAGACCACCACGCCCGGCTAATTTTTGCATTTTTAGTAGAGACGAGGATTCACCATGTTGTCCAGGCTGGTCTCGAACTCCTGACCTCAGGTGATCTGCCTGCCTCGGTTTCCCAAAGTGCTGGGATTACAGGCGCGAGGCACCGCGCCCGGCTGCAATGTTTTCAAGTATCACAACGTAACTTGAATTTGGGTTCTATCATGTCATCTACAATGTAAAAATGTTCGGAATCTAATTTTGAGAGTCCGTCCAAGGCACAGCAAAGCAGTAATCTGCTGATTTGCAATGTGGGGACTGGGAACCAGATGTTACTAAAAATGTGAGGAAGTGACTGAATACGAGCCGCCTGGCAGGTCGTCTCGGGCCGCTGGTCGGGGTCCCATTCAGTTTTAACTTGTTGCCTTACACAGAGCACGGGGCGGGGACCCGAACCTGCGCCATCGAGAGGCGGGACTGGAGCATCCGACGCCCACCTTGCTGTGCTCCGGCAGAACCGGGTCGCGGGTGAGGGGAGCAGGTGCCGGGGCCGCGCGGGGCGTTTGGGGCGGTTTTCCCGAGCACGCCTGGGAGCAGCTCAGCGCGCTCGGCGTTTCCGTGTGAGGTCTGGACGTCACGGGCCTTCCACGACTGTTTTCTGGGACGAGCTCAGGTCAGGCTTTCCTCTGTGCGCCCGTCTGCCCCGGCTCCCTCGGGCGACCGGGCGAGGGCGGAGGGTTCCCAGCGGGCTCGGACCTGCGCCCCGGAACCCGCCCGCCCAGCGCAGGTGCGCGCCTCCTGCCCGCGCGAGGCGGCGCCAGACGGGCCCCCGGGAGTCCCCGAACCCGCCACGCAGCCCAGGCCGCCCCCGCGCCCGCCGCAACCCCCGCCCTGACCCCGCGCGCCCCGAGCCGGGACACGGTGTGGACCCCATTCCTCCGCCTCCGAGCGGACGGACCCGCAGGGCGACCCCGCGCGCGCTCCGCCCCGACCCCGCCGTCCCGTGCCGGCCGAGGTGGCCAGGCCGCCGGGTTTCTGGGGTCTCCGCTCGGCGGCGGGGAAGGGCCGGCCGGGGGGAAGCCCCGCAGGAGGAGGGAGCGGCAGGGGCCGAGGCCGGGAGGGAGGAGCGCCGGGAGGAAGAGGCCGAGCCGGGAGAGCCCCCGCCCCGGGAGGAAGGGGAGGAGGCCGAGCGTTTCCTGGCGCATTCCCGGCCCGCCCGACTGAGTCACTCGGCAAAGGAAACTCCCGGGCCCCGCCCGGACCCCCAAGCCTCCGCGGACCCAGGTGAGGAACCCCGTGCGCCCGCGCCCGCCCTGCGGCTTCCTTGGGGTCTGGGTCGCCCTCGGAACCCGGGCCGGCCAGGGCGGCGGGGCCGGGACTGAGCCCCCCCGGCGGCGCGGCCTCCGGGATCGCCATGGCCCCAGCGTCTCCGGCTCCCGCCCCGGGGCTCCAGGTTCCCGCGCTCCTAAACTGCGCCCCTCCGGGTTCCAGGTCCCCGCACCCCCTGAACCGCGCCCCCCCGGGCTCCAGGTCCCCGCTCCCCTAAACCGGGTTCCAGGTCCCCGCACCCCCTGAACCGCGCCCACCCGGGCTCCAGGTCCCCGCGCCCCTAAACCGCGCCCCCCCGGCCTCCAGGTCCCCGCGCCCCCTAAACCGCGGCCCCCCCCGCGCTCCAGGTCCCCGCTCCCCGCCGGGCGCTGCGCCCCAGGCCTGTCGGCGTCGGCTCCGAGCTCCCCTCCCCCGCGCTCCCGGCCCGGCGCCCGGATCCCCGATTCGGCTCCCGGCACGTGGCGCGGCTCCCGTGGGGAAGGGACACCTCCGTGTTTCACGGGTTTTTGTTGGAAAGTAAGGGGCAGGCAGATTGCCAGCGTCGCCCTAAGCTCGCGCAGCGGGATCTGAACCCGTTTTTGTTTCGTGCCCCGTGAGGACCTGAGGGAGCCTGGTCCGCGGGGCCGTTCGGCGCATTCTTGGAGAGCGGAGTTTCGGGCTTTGTTGAGGAGGCGCGATTGTTTCGCACGAGCCTTCGGAACTGTGTATTTTCAGCCTGAAATGCGTGAGCTGCGTTTGTGGGTGTGACTAGAAGGGGAAGAGTAATTGGAAACGGGCTTGAGCGAGCGTTTTTTTAAAGCCAGGGGGCGTCGGGACGGTGCCCGCTCCGCCGTGAAGTCCGCTCGGGGAGCGTTCGTTTTCTGGCGGCGTTTCCTGGAGTCGTCGGGTGGACTCTGGGACGAGGCGTGGCCGGAGCCGCGGGGGACAGCTCGGTGGCGAGACAGAGCCCCAGCCAGGCCGGGACCTGCGGGGCCCCACGTGTGCGGCCCTTTCCCTGCTGGCCGGTGCCTTCCCTGTGAAGTCTACACCGGCAGGCACGGAGCCCGGAGGAACGAGTCACGTTGTGGGTGGGCGCGGCCCGTGGCAGGTGTGCGCTTGTAGGGTCCCTGCGACCGACGCGCCCTGGAGTCCTGCGTGAAGACAGGTGTCTGTGCCGCGCCCAGAGAAAGCGTACCCCTAAGCTTGTGCGTGTGTTTCAATTTACTTTAAAATTTGCTTATAGTAAGATTCAGTTTTTGGTGTGCAGTTAGGCGTGGACCGCAGTCAGGATACTGGGGAAGGCAGCCTCCGTCCTCCCCGCCCCGCAGCCACCTGTCTGTCCCTCCCTGCTGCTCCTTTGCCTTTTCCGGGATGTCACACGTGGGCTTGGAGTCTGGCTTGCCTCACTTAGCTTAAGGAGTCGGAAATTCAGCCATGCTCTGGCTTGTCCCTGAAGCCTAAAGATACAAAGGTTTTAAAAGTGTGGCTCTCGGATACAGCCTGAGAGACAGGCTAAAATGATAAAGTGATGAGAAAAATTACGAAACTATAGTTCATTAAAAACATTAAATAGTATGGAACCGACGCGTATGCTGAAAGTGAAATTCCCTGGGTACTTTTAAGTAGTATGCAATCCTTGCTGTGCATACGCAACTTTTTTATAACATAGTGAGAGCATACTGCATGTTATCATCATACGTTTTTCACTTAATGATGTTTGGTTATTTAAACATCTTAGCAATCTTTACATGTTGATATATACAGTGTATACACAGATTTCCCTCAGTCTTTTAAGTGGCTGTATAGTTTTTGTTGTTTTTTGGGTTTTTTTTGACGCGGAGTCTTGCTTTGTGGCCCAGACGAGCGCAGTGTTGCAAACTCGGCTCACTGCAACCTCTGCCTCCTGGTTCAAGTGATTCTCACATGTCACCCTCCCAAGTAGCTGGGATTACAGGCATGCGCCACCACACCCTGCTAATTTTTGTATTTTTAGTAGAGACAGAGTTTCACCATGTTGCCCAGGCTGGTCTTGAACTCCTGACCACAAGTGATCCTCCCGCCTCAGCCTCTCAAAGTGCTGGGATTACAGACATGAGCCACTGTGCCCAGCCAGATGACTATACTGTTCTGTAGTGTGGATGTTCCATAATTTTATCAGCCTCCTTTTTACCAATGTTATAGTTACTTACTGTTTTACAGCGCTGCAGTCAGTGCTTGTGTCTGCATCTTTGTGCACATACTCACATTTATCATGCTAAAGGAGACTTTGCGTTTCAATAATAGCTAACATTTCATGAGTGCTTCTCATGCTTCAGGCATCGTTCTAAGCCAGGTTACCTGTCAAGGTCCAGGTGGTGACTGCTGACAGCCGTGCAGGCCGTGTGGTCTCTGGGCTGTAGCACCCGAGCAGTGTGGACAATATGTATGGGGAATGAGTCTGGCTGTGTCCCATTGAAACCTCTGTATAGAAAGAGGCAGTGGTCTGTAGTTTATTGACCACTGTTCTAAGTCGTATACACCCTAATTATTCTCATAGTCCTCCAATGGAGGTGCAGTTACTATCCCCACTTTGTGGATGAGGAAACTGACACAGAGAAAGGAGGAGTCCAAGGTTAACTTCCTTTGATGTCTGCTCCGGCAGTCATCACCTGAGCCCAGGTCAGCATGTTGCGTGGCCTACCATGGCCCATTTTCCTTCAATAACGTGGAGCAGGCCGGGTGCGGTGGCCCATGCCTGTCATCCCAGCACTTTCGGAGGCCAAGGCAGGGCGAATCACTTGACGCCAGGAGTTCAAGGCCAGCCTGGCCAACATGGTAAAACCTTGTCTCTACTGCAACTACAAAATTAGCCGGGCGTGGTGGTGCATGCCTGTAATCCCAGCTAGTTGAGAGGCTGAGGCAGGAGAATCACTTGAACCCGGAAGGCGAGCTCACACCACTGCACTCCAGCCTGGGCAACAGAGCGAGAGTCCGTCTCAAAAAAAAAAAATTGTGAAGATCAAATGAGATAATGTATAGAAAAAATACTGTAAGCCAGGCGCAGGGGCTCATGCCTGTAATCCCAGCATTTTGGGAGGCCGAGATGGGTGGATCATGAGGTCAGGAGTTCAAGACCAGCCTGGCCAAGATGCTGAAACCCGTCTCTAATAAAAATACAAAAATTAGCCGGGTGTGGTAGCATGCGCCCGTAATCCCAGGTACTTGGTTTTCTGAAGCAGGAGAATCGCTTGAACCTGGGTGGCAGAGGTTGCAGTGAGCTGAGATCATACCACTGCACTCTAGCCTGGACAACAGTCTAAAAAAAAAATACTGCATAAGAGACACTTTTTATGCTATGTTTTCTAAAGATTTTATCTTTGTAAAACATATGTTATAGTGTGAAGTTTTAACTAATATGTCCAAGCTATTTTGTTTTCCCTATTAATATTTAGCCAGCTCTTAGAGGCCACAGATAGAGCTTGTGCTAATTACACTGACATAATTTAAAAACCTTATTTTAGCCAGTGGAGTAAGGTCAGACAAAGAAATAAAAAGCATACAGATTGGAAAGGGAAACTTTTTCCTATTTGCCAACAGCATTATTATCTACATAGAAATTCCAAGGACTTTATGAAAAAGTTACTAGAACTAATACACGAGGTTAGCAAGGTTACAAGATACAAAGTCAGCACACAGAAGGCAAACTTATTTCTCCATACAGCAGTGCCCTTATCCCTGGGGAGATTCGTGCAAAGTCAACACTGTATAAGCTGACCTTACTTATTTACAACAGTGCCTGTTATCCACGGAGGGTGTGTTCCAGTGGATGTTTGAAACCTTGGGTAACCCAGAACCCTTTGTGGACTGTTTTTGTTTTCCTGTACGTCTATGCCTGTGATAAAGCTTAATTTATACATTAGGCACAGTAAGAGAACAATAACTAATCGTAATATAAGATAACTATATGCTGAGTAAGAGTTATATAAATGTGTTCTCTCTTTCAAAATATTTCTTTGTATGCACTCCCCACCTATTTTTGGAGGGCAGTTGACTGCAGGCAGCTGTAACTGGGAAAACAGAAATTGCAGATAATGAAACTACAGATAAGTAGAGACAGCTGTACTAGCAATGTGCCATTAGAAAGTTAAATTCAAAAACACCATTTCTCTGCTTCAGAAGAATCAAATACTTAGGTATACCTTGAATATCACTTACAGGAGCTGTATGCTGGAGATGAGAGAAATCAAAGATCATTTAAGTAAATGAGGGGACATACCATGGTCAGGGGTTGGAACACTCAGCATAGAAAAGACATCAGTTCTCTTTATATTGATTTATAAATTTAACCCAATTTCAATTAAAAAAAATATGAGCATGATTTAAAAACAAAAATTTTAAACAACTTTATTAAGGCATAATGTACCTACTTTATAAAATTCACCTCCTTTTAAGTATCCATTTGGCTGGCCCGTTAACAGGGGGATTAGGGATGCCAACCCCCTGTGCAGTTGAAAATCTGAGCTTTTTTTTTTTTTGAGATGGAGTTTTGCTCTTGTTGCCCAGGCTGGAGTGCAGTGGCGTGACCTTGGCTCACCGCAACCTCCGCCTCCTGGGTTTAAGTGATTCCCCTGCCTCACCCTCCCAAATAGCTGGGATTACAGGCATGCACCACCATGCCCGGCTTTATTAGAGACAGCGTTCTACCATGTTGGCTGGGCTAGTCTCGAACTCCTGTCCTTAAGTGATCTGCCCACCTCAGCCTCTCAGAGTGCTGGGATTACAGGTGTGAGCCACCGTGCCCGGCCTATACCTTTTTTTTATTTTTTGAGATTGAGTCTCACTCTGTCACCCAGGCTGGAGTGCAGTGGCACCATCTCTGCTCACTGCAACCTCTGCCTCCCGGGTTCAAGCAATTCTCCTGCCTCGGCCTCCCAAGTAGCAGAGATTACAGGCGCCTGCCACCATGCCCGGCTAATTTTGTATTTTTAGTAGAGACGGGGTTTCACCATGTTGGCCGGGCTGGACAAGATTAACTTTTGACTTCCCAAAAGTTAAAACTACGTGACTTCCCAAAAGTTAAAACTACAAATAGCCTGCTGTTGACTGGAAACCTTACCAATAACATAAATAGTTGGTTAACGCAGATTTTGTAAATTATATGTGCTCTCATAATAAAGTAAGCTATACAAAAGAAAATGTTGTTAAGAAAGTCATGAGGAAGAGAAATCTACTCACTACTCATCAAGTGGAAGTGGATCATCAGAAAAGTCCCCATCCTCTGAGACCTCATGCTAAGCAGGCTGAGGAGGAGGAAGTGGGAGGGCTGGTTTTGCTGTCATGGGGTGGAAGAGGCAGAAGTGGAGCAGGTGGAAGCAGGGCTGGAGAGGCAGGCATACTCCATGTAACTTTTACTTGAAAAAATCTGCAAAGAAGTGGACCTGCACAGTTGAAACACGTGTTGTTTCAGGGTCAACTGTACAATTTTTAGAGGATTTCTGGAGCTGCGCAAGCATCACCATAATCCAGTCAACTGTACAATTTTTAGAGGATTTCTGGAGCTGCGCAAGCATCACCATAATCCAGCTTTTTGGTTTTTTGTTTGTTTGTTTTGTTTTGTTTTGTTTTTGAGACAGGCTCTCACTGTCACCCAGGCTGGAGCGCAGTGGTGTGATCTCAGCTCACTGCAACCTCCACCTCCCGGGTTCAAGCGATTCTCCTGCCTCAGCCCCCTGAGTAGCTGGGATTACAGGTGTGTGCCACCACGCCCAGCTAATTTTTGTATTTTTAGTAGAGATAGGGTTTCACCATGTTGGCCAGGCTGGTCTCAAACTCCTGGTCTCAAGTGATCCACCTGCCAAACTACTGGGATTACAGACGTGAGCCACCATACCTGGCCTGTTTTTGTGTTTTTTCATTTTAATTATTTTTTTAATGGAGATGGGGTATCACTCTGTTGCCCAGACTGATCTTGAATTCCTGGGCTGAAGCAATCCTCCCTTCCTCCTGACAGTGTACAGATGTGAGCCACTGTGCCTGGCCTTGCTCATCTGTTGATGGACAGGTAGGTTAGTTCCATGTCTTGGCTGTTGTGAAAGGTGCTGCAATAAACATGGGGTGCAGATGTCTCTGGGACATACCAATTTTACTTCTTCTGGATGTATACCCAGTAGTGGTATTGCTGGGTCATAGGGCAGTTCTATTTTTAATATTTTGAGGAACCCCCAGCACTGTTTTCCATAATGGCTACACTGATCTACGTCCCTACCAACGGCGTACAACGGTTTCCTTTCCCCACACCCTGGACAACGCTGTCTGTCTTTTGCCTTTTTCACAAGGGCCAATCTAACAGGTGTGAGGTTTTGATTTGCATTTCCCCGATGATTAGTGATGCTGAGCATTTTTCATGTACCTGCTGGCCATTTGTACACCTTCTTTTGAGAAGTATCCATTCAGATCTTTTACTGTTGAGTTGTTTGAGTTCTTTGTAT
>NW_016107707.1:1992889-1995915 GCF_001604975.1 Cebus imitator | reverse complement strand
AGAGACGGGGTTTCACCGTGTTGACCAGGATGGTCTCGATCTCTTGACCTCGTGATCCACCCGCCTCGGCCTCCCAAAGTGCTGGGATTACAGGCTTGAGCCACCGCGCCCGGCCCTCTTTGTATATTTTCAATATTAATCCCTTATTAGTTACACGGTTTGCAAATATTTTCTCATGTTCTGTAGATTGTCACTTTACTCTGTTGATTGATTCCTTTGCTGTGCAGAACCTTTTTGGTTTGAAATAATCCCATTTGTCTGTTTTTTCTTTTGTTGCCTTTGCTTTTGAGGCTTTGTTGCTTCAAAATAAGCCAGACACAAAAAGACAAGTACTGCATGATCTCACTCATATGTATCTGAAAACGCTGGAGTCACAGAAGGACAGAGTAGAATGGTGGTTACCAGAGGCTGGGGTGGCTGGGGAACCAGAGAGAGGAAGATGTTGGTCACAGGATGCAGTCAGATAGAAGGGGGCAAGTCCAGACGCGGCAAATACACAGAGACAGAAAGTGGACAGGTGATTGCCTGAGGCCGGAAAGCTGGGGAGAAGGGATACGTGAAGAACAGGCAGAAAAACTGAGAGTGACTGCTAATGGTTAGGGGGTTTCTCCCCTGCCCCCTCCTCCTCCTTCTTCTTCTTTCTTCTTTTTTTCTTTTCTTTGTTTTGGACAGGGTCTTGTGTGTCGCCCAGGCTGGGATGTGGCGAGGCAGTCATGGCTTACTGCAGCCTCCACCTCCTGGGCCTAAGCGATTCCCCCACCTCTACTTCTCTCCAGTACTTGGCACTACAGGTGGGCACCATCATGCCTGGCTAAATTTTGTCTTTGTTTATTTTTTGTTTTTCTTTAAGAAGGGGTCTCGCTCTGTCACCCAAGTTGGCGTGCAGTGGTGTGATCTCAGCTCACTGCAACCTCTGCCTCCCGAGTTCAAGTGATTCTCCTGCCTCAGTCTCCCGAGTAGCTGGGATTATAGGTGTGCACAACTATGCCCAGCTAGTTTTGTATTTTTAGTAGAGGTGGGGTTTCACCACGTTCGTCAGGCTGGTCTCAAATGTCTGACCTCAAGGGATCCGCCCGCTTCAGCCTCCCAAAGTGTTGGGATTACAGGCATGAGCCACCACCTGATTTTTGAATTTTTTTTTGTGGAGATGAAGTTTCACCATGTTGTCCAAGATGGTCTCAAGCTCCTGAGCTCAAGTGATCCGCCTGCCTGGGCTTCTCAGGGATTATCGGCTGAGCCACCGCACCTGACCACATTTATTATTATTCTTTGTATGTATGCGTCTAGTTTTCCCAACACCGCTTATTGAAGAGCCTGTCCTTTTCTCATTGTGTGTGTTTTCTTGGCACCCTTGTAAAAAATCAGTTGGCTGTAAATGCATGGATTTATTTCCATGCTCGATTCTTTTCCGTTGGTTTATGTGTCTGTTTTTATGCCAATACTGTGCTGTTGGGGTTACTGTCACTCTGTAGTTTTGGTTTGGTTTGGTTTGGTTTTTTTGACAGAGTCTTGCTCTGTCACCCAGACTGGAGTGCAGTGGTGCAGTCTCAGCTCACTGCAGCCTCTGCCAGTTTCAAGTGATTCTCCTGCCTCGGCCTCCTGAGTAAGTGGGGGTTATAGGTGCACGCCATCATACCCGGCTAATTTTTGTATTTTTAGTAGAGATGGGGTTTTACCATGTTGGCCAGGTGGTCTCTAACTTCTGAGCTCAGGTGATCCGCCCGCCTTGGCTCCCAGACTGCTGGGATTACAGGCATAAGCCATCACGCCCAGCCTTCATAGTGTATTTTGAAGTCAGGTAATGTGATGCCCCCAGCCTTGTTACTTTGCTCAGGATAGCTTTTGCTATATCAAGTCTTTTGTGATTCCATACAAATTTTAGGATTTCTTTTTCTGTTTCTGTGAAGAATATGACTGGTATTTTTTATAGAGATTGCACTGAATGTGTCGATTGCTTTGAATCTGTAGATGGCTTTGGGTAGTATCTGTTGTTTGTTTGTTTATTTTTTGAGATGAGGTGTCACTCTGTCACCCAGGCTGGAGTTCAGTGGTAGGTTCGTGGCTCATTGCAGCTTTGATATCGTGGGCTCAAGCCATCTTCCCACTTCAGCCTCCTGAGTATCTGGGGCTACAGGTGTGAGCCACCATGTCCGGCTAATTTTCATTTTGTCTTTTAGTAGAGACGAGGTCTGGCTGTGTTGCCCAGGCTAGGCTTGAACTCCTGAGCTCAATGACCTTCCCACCTCGTCTTCACCAAGTGTTGGGGTTAGAGGTGTGAGTCATGGCACCCTGTCCATTATTTCTGCTGTTGCCAGTGGTTTTGGTGTCATAGCCGAGAAATCATTGCTAAATCTGATGTCATCAAGTATTTCTCTTGTTTTCTTCTAAGAGTTTTATACTTTTAAATCTGATGTTGAGGCTTTCGATCTGTTTTGAATTAACTTTTGTGCGTATTACACAAGGTAATGGTCTAACATAATTGTGTGTGTGGATATTCAGTCTTCCTAACACAATATGTGGAAAAGACGATTTTTCCATTGAATGATCTTGACACTGTTGTTGAAAATTATTTGACCATATATGTAAAGGTTTATTTCTAGACTCCTTGTTCTGTTTAATTGGCCAGTATGCCTTTCTTTATGCCAGTACCATACTGTTGTAATTACTGTAGCTTTTCAGTAAATTTTGAAAGGAAAAGGAGTGAAGTCTCCAACTTTGTTCATCTTTTTCAAGTTTATTTTGGCTATTCTGGGTCCTTGGAGATTCCTATGAATTTTCAAATGGGTTATTTTTGAAAAAACAAAAAAGTGCTGTTGGAATTTTCAAAGGGATTGCATTGAGTATTTAAAGGCTTTGGATTGTGTTGTCACCTTAACGGTATTACGTCTTCCAGTCCATGAACAAAGATGTCTTTCCATTTATTCGTATTTAATTTCTTTCAGCACTGTTTTATGTTTTTTAGTGTATAAGTCTTTCACTTTGGTTTTATATATATATATATATATTTTTTTTTTTTTTTTTTTTTT
>NW_016107707.1:1990170-1992684 GCF_001604975.1 Cebus imitator | reverse complement strand
TGACCTCGTGATCCACCCGCCTCGGCCCCCCAAAGTGCTGGGATTACAGGCTTGAGCCACCGCGCCCGGCCGGTTATATTTTTTTAAAATTGAAACTTGTATTTAGCCATTTGGAGATTAATATCCTGAATAAGTGAAATTCATTAACCCTACATTTATTCTTCATCTTTTTCTATTTGATGCTGTCGTACATGGAATTAATTTCCCTTTGGGATTGTGCATTGCTAAAATACAGAAATGCAACTGATTTTTACATGCTGCTTTTGTATCCTGGAACTGCCCTGAATTTATTTATTGGCTCTAACTAATGATTATGGGATCTTTGGGATTTACTGCTTATAATATCATGTCATCTGGAGCTTCATGTGTTATGAGGCTGTGTTGTTAGGTGCGTACATAATTGTTATGTCACACCGATAGGCTGAGCTTCTTGTCATAATGTTTGTCCTCGGGTCTGTTTTGTCTAATGCTTGTCTAATGTGAGTATAGACACTCCCCTCGCTACTGTTCCCATGGTATGTCATTTTGCATTCTTTTAGTTTTACCCTATTTGTGTTAAAATGTGTTTCTGCCATATGATCTCACTCATAAGTAGGTATTGAACAATGACAACCCATGGACACAGGGAAGGGAACATCACACACCAGGGCTTGTCGGGGGTAGGGGGGCTAGGGGAGGAATAGCAGGGGGTGGGGGGATTGGAGAGGGCTGACATCAGGAGAAGTACCTAACGTAGATGCCGTGGGGCTGGATGCAGCAAACCACCATGGCACGTGTATAGTTGTGTAACAGACCTGCATGATCTGCACATGTGCCCCAGAACTAGAAGTATAATCTTTTTAAAAATGAAAAAAGAAATAAAATGTGTTTCTAGTGGATAGCATACAGTCGGTTCATATTTTCTGTTTACTGTATAAACCTCTGCATTTTGATATGACTGTCTTGTTCATTTACATGTAATGCAAATATTTATGTGGTGGAATTTACGTCTGTCATTTTAGTATTCACTTTATGTTTTATATCCAGAGAGCTGATGGCCACAGCAGCTCCAGCCTGATTTCTGATAGGAGGGTTATCTAATAGAAGGATTTCAGAGCATTCCGGGGACAAGATTTATATTTATATGATTTTTTTGTGTGTGAAAAGCCTGTTAGCATATGGTCTCAAGAAAATAGGGATGTGTTTTTTTTATCGTTGTGTTGGTTCTGAGCCTGATGTGCGTCCGTGCTATTCAGCCAAAGTCACTGGGCATTTGTTTTTCTGGTTGCTCTCCCATCCAACTTCGTTATGACTGCATTTTCTTCACACACTGGCTGTGGCTGGCCCTCCATGGGGCGGAGATGTTGGCTGTCGAACTGTGGCTTCCAGGTTTTTTAGACGGGAATAAGACAGATGTACAGTGATAGCTCTGTGACCTTGTCATGCCCTGTTCGTTGCTTTCCCGGCACATTCAGGGACTTCTGCATCACAGGGGAGGGGGAAAAAGCAAACAGTCTGAAAACAGTGGGTTCCATGTTGAAATCTGATTCCATAGCCAAAATGTGATGCTCAGAGCCTGTGTGGTCACTCTGCACTCATGTTGTCCTGGCCAGCAGAGTGGGGATGAGTGTTGATTTGTCCTTGAAGACACTCACGGAAGGAGGTGTGCTTGCTCTGAAGAACCACACAGCCCCACAGCCAAAGTGGCGAAGTTCTGCATGACATTTCAATCCCTGTCCAAAGCTCGACTTTTCAAGCTGTTCCTAGAAGGACCAGTCTCCACGAAACCAGTGAGCCTTGGACCCTTGGCTCACTGGGGCCAGCTGCCCCCAGAGATCACTGAACAACCAAGTGTGTTAAATTGAGCAGACTTCTGCACATGCACAAAAACGTCACAGACTCTGGAGAGGTAGCCTTGTTCCTGTCAAGGAGACAACAAGGATAAGGATTTTGTTATGCACAAGTTGTGTTTTCCTGTTTGTCTTGATGACAGTGTGGAGGTGGTAGAGATACTTTAAGGAACTGACTCACAGGTGTGGAGGCTGGCAAGTCCAGCATTCGCAAGGGAGGCCAACGGGCTAAAGACCCGGAGAAGAGCTGATGTTGCAGCCCGAGTCTGAAGGCAGCCTGGAGGCAGATTTCCTCTTTCTTCAGAGCGATCGGTCTTTTTTCTTTCAAGGCCCTTAACTGGTGGGATGAGGCCGAAATTATGGAGTGTGTGTCAGGACTGCCAGGCCAAGTCTGCTGTGGGGGCTGCCGGTGTGTGTGTGTCTGTGTGTGTGTGTCGGTACTGTGTGTATATGTGTGTCAGGACTGCCAGGGTGTGTCTGTGCGTGTGTGTGTGTGTGTGTTGGTACTGTGTGTATATGTGTGTCAGGACTGCCAGGGTGTGTCTGTGTGTGTGTGTGTGTGTGTGTACTGTGTGTATATGTGTGTCAGGACTGCCAGGGTGTGTCTGTGTGTGTGTGTGTGTTGGTACTGTGTGTATATGTGTGTCAGGACTGCCAGGGTGTGTCTGTGTGTGTGTGTGTTGGT
>NW_016107707.1:1988010-1989999 GCF_001604975.1 Cebus imitator | reverse complement strand
TGTGTGTGTGTGTGTGTGTGTACTGTGTGTATATGTGTGTCAGGACTGCCAGGGTGTGTCTGTGTGTGTGTGTGTGTCGGTACTGTGTGTATATGTGTGTCAGGACTGCCAGGGTGTGTCTGTGTGTGTGTGTGTTGGTACTGTGTGTATATGTGTGTCAGGACTGCCAGTGTGTGTGTGTGTCTGTGTGTGTGTGTGTGTGTCAGTACTGTGTGTATATGTGTGTCAGGACTGCCAGGGTGTGTGTGTGTGTGTGTGTGTCGGTACTGTGTTTATGTGTGTGTCAGGACTGCCAGGGTGTGTCTGTGCGCGTGTGTGTGTGTGTCGGTACTGTGTGTATATGCGTGTTAGGACTGCCAGGGTGTGTCTGTGCGTGTGTGTGTGTCGGTACTGTGTGTATGTGTGTGTCAGGACTGCCAGGGTGTGTCTGTGCGTGTGTGTGTGTGTGTGTGTGTGTCGGTACTGTGTGTATATGTGTGTCAGGACTGCCAGGGTGTGTCTGTGTGTGTGTGTGTGTGTGATGAGGAGGCGTGGGCTCACTCTGTGTCAGGGTGGGCTTGGTTGACATATTTTAAGCTCAGCACCTGGCTGGGAAAGTTGCTGTTCTTGCTTCAGAAAGGAAAAAAAAAAAGTATGTGAGGTGACAGATCTGCAAAAGAGCTGGACTTAACTATTCCATAGGTATGCGTATGTGTCGGCCTCTCATTCTATGCAGTAAATATATACAATTTTTATTTTTCAACGGTACCTTAATTTATATGAAAACATGCCAGTCCATAGTTTCTGTCTCATAGTAAATCAGTTTGGCCCATCCATGAAAACAAAACGTGGCTCCTTTGCAGTGGTCTGAAGCATTCTGACGACAACACTGATGTTGACTCCCAGGGCTGACTGGGCCTGGAAGGTCCGCTCTACACGCTGTGCCTAAGAGGGTGTGGCGCCCAGGCGCCTCTCACGATGGGGGGTGGGTGCGGGGGTAAAAATTTTCGGCCCAGGACTGCACGACTCTGGGCAGACATGGGCATGCTGAGGCCGTGCCGACTGGCGAGACAGGTTCAGCCGCGATACGTGCCAACGTCCAGCCTGCCCGGGGCATGAGAGTTGGGGGCGACCAAAACACACTTCCGCTCCAGGAGCTGTGACATGTGTGTTTTAGACGTTTCAGAGGCCTTTCCCTTATGTTCACAGAAGGTTTTCAGGGGGAGATTTAATTCTCACTCATTTTAAATTACTTCAAACTTAGAAAACATTGCAAAAATAAAAATAGGACAAAGAGCAAAATTCAAACAATTCCCCAACCACTTGAGGCCCTTTGCCTCAGAACACGTCGGTGTCTGTTTCCTGAGGATGAGGATGTTCTCTTGTGTGCTGCGGGACACTGGTCGATGGCTGGCCTTGTGCAGAAAACGCTGGCTGAGCCCTGTGCTAGAGAACGTGCTGCCCGTGTATTTGTGTGCAAGAACGTTCCTCCCAGGTCAGGACAGCCAGGTGCCACACCTGGTGCTGGTGCTGATGAGCAGGAGACGGGACATACAGCCTGTTTGTTGGTTGCGTGGAAGAGCACACACACATCAAAATGCCGTTTTGGGAGCATCGCCGGGCAGGGTGCGTGCGTTTCGTCATAGCAGTGGGCACAGCACGGACAGGTCAAGCGACTCTATATAGATAATATCCCTTTTATAACAACTGAACTAAACGATGCTTTTTAAGAATACAGCTGAGATACAATTTATGCAGCAGAAAAGGGGCTCAATGCCTGAGGGTGCAGACGGGCGGTAGGGCTCACTGGATCACAAGCAGGACTCTGACTTTCGGTGTGGGTGGTGGGTTCACACATCTTTGACGTCATTAAACATCACTAATTACAGTGACAGCAGGTGAGAATCCAAGAATTATTATGTATCTGAGGCCCAGTTTAAAAAATCCTCCTACCAGTCAGTTTGCTAAAATTTTTATTGATTTCAAGATTACTTTTTTTTTTTTTTTTTT
>NW_016107707.1:1973273-1986735 GCF_001604975.1 Cebus imitator | reverse complement strand
CGTCTCCAGATTTTTTAATGATCGCCATTCTAACTGGCGTGAGATGGTATCTCAATGTAGTTTTGATTTGCATTTCTCTGATGACCAGTGATGATGAGCATTTTTTCATATGTTTGTTGAAAAAATGTATGTCTTCTTTTGTAAAGTGTCTGTTGATATCCTTCGTCCACTTTTGAATGGGCTTGTGTGTTTTTTTCTTGTAAATCTGTTTTAGTTCTTTGTAAATTCTGGATATCAGCCCTTTGTCAGATGGGCAAACTGCAAAAATTTTTTCCCATTATCTTGGTTGCCGATTTGCTCTAATGACTGTTTCTTTTGCTGTGCAGAGGCTGTGGAGTTTGATTAGGTCCCATTTGTCTATTTTGGCTTTTGTTGTCAATGCTTTTGATGTTTTGGTCATGAAGTCCTTGCCTACGTCTATGTCGTGAATGGTTTTGCCTAGATTTTCTTCTAGGGTTTTTATGGTGTTAGGTCTTATGTTTAAGTCTTTAATTCATCTGCAGTTAATTTTAGTGTAAGGTGTCAGGAAGGGATCCAGTTTCTGCTTTCCGCACATGGCTAGCCAGCTTTCCCACCGCCATTTATTAAATAGGGAATCCTTTCCCCATTGTGTGTTTTTGTCAGGTTTGTCAAAGATCGGATGGTTGTAGATATGTTGTGTTGCCTCCGAGGACTCTGTTCTGTTCCATTGGTCTATATCTCTGTTTTGGTACCAGTACCATGCTGTTTTGATTACTGTAGCCTTGTAGTATCGTTTGAAGTCCGGTAGTGTGATGCCTCCTGCTTTGTTCTTTTTGCTTAGAATTGACTTGGCTATGCGGGCTCTCTTCTGGTTCCATATGAAGTTTAAGGTGTTTTTTTTTCCAGTTCTGTGAAGAAGGTCATTGGTAGCTTGATGGGGATAGCGTTGAATCTGTAAATTACTTTGGGCAGTATGGCCGTTTTCACGATATTGATTCTTCCTGACCATGAACATGGAATGTTTCTCCATCTGTTTGTGTCCTCTCTTATTTCGTTGAGCAGTGGCTTGTGGTTCTCCTTGAAGAGGTCCTTTACATTCCTTGTTAGTTGTATTCCTACGTATTTTGAATCTTTGTGGCAATTGTGAATGGGAATTTGTTCTTGATGTGGCTCTCTTTAAGTCTGTTCTTGGTGTATAGAAATGCTTGTGATTTTTGCACATTGATTTTGTATCCTGAGACTTTGCTGAAGTTGCTTATCAGTTTCAGGAGATTTTAGGCTAAGACGATGGGGTCTTCTAGATACACAATCATGTCGTCTGCAAATAGAGACAATCTGACTTCCTCCTTTCCTATTTGAATGCCCTTTATTTCTTTTTCTTGCCTGATTGCTCTGGCTGCCTTCATAGTATTTCTTACCTGAGGAGTTGTTTGGCTTCCCATAGTGGCAACAGCAATTTGCAGAAACTGGGGCTATGATTAGAAACCACTTCCTTCCCTGGGTTGGGACTTGCAGAGTTCTCCCTGCTTGGTAAATTTAGAAGTGAAACAAGAAATTCCAAAGGGAAAGGCTAATATGATAAAAAGTTAAAACTTAGTTTCAAAGAAAATAGCAAGTAAAGTGAAAAAGAAAGTAGCTTGACCTGGAAAAGATTTTGTAGTAACTCTCACAAAGCCTTGATATCTTTAATGCCATTAGTATAGTAAGTTCAATTTGTCAGTTGTTGAAGAAAATACCAAGATTCCAAAGCATTAAAACAAACAGGCAAACAACCCAAGCTGGCAAGTCACAAATGAAGAAAAACAGGCAGGGGGAAGTGGCTCGTGTGTATAATTTCAGCATCTTTAGGAGCCGAGGCTGGAGGATCACTTGAGCCCAGGAGTTCAAGACCAACCCAGGCAACATGGTGAGTAACCTTTAAAAAAATTAGCCAGACATGGTGGTGCACACCCGTAGTCCCAGCTACTTCAGGGGCTGAGGTGGGAGGATCACTTGAGCCTGAGAAGTTTAGTCTGCAGTAAGCTGTGATCATGCCACTGCATTTCAGGCTGGTTGACAGACCCTGTCTCAAAAAAGAAAAACAAACTGGTTAATGCATAGAAATATGTTTCATCTCAGTGATAATAAAAGAAATGAAAATTAAGGCCAGGCGCAGTGGCTCACGCCTGCAATCCCAGCCCTTTGGAAGGCCAATGCAGGCGGATCACTTGAGGTCAGGAGTTCGAGACCAGCCTGGAGAACGTGGTGAAACCGTCTCTGCTAAAAATACAAAAATTAGCCGGGCATGTTGGTGCACGCCTGTAATCCCAGCTACTCAGGAGGCTGAGGCAGGAGAATCACTTGAACCCAGGAGGCAAAGGTTGCAGTGAGCCGAAATCATGCCACTACACTCCAGCCTCGGTGACAGAGTTAGACTGTCTTAAAAATAAATAAGGCTGGGCGCGGTGGCTCAAGCCTGTAATCGCAGCACTTTGGGAGGCCGAGGCGGGTGGATCACGAGGTCAAGAGATCGAGACCATCCTGGTCAACGTGGTGAAACCCCGTCTCTACTAAAAATACAAAAAATTAGCTGGGCATGGTGGCGCATGCCTGTAATCCCAGCTACTCAGGAGGCTGAGGCAGGAGAATTGCCTGAACCCAGGAGGCGGAGGTTGCGGTGAGCCGAGATTGCGCCATTGCACTCCAGCCTGGGTAACAAGAGCGAAACTCCGTCTCAAAAAAAAAATAAAAATAAAAATAAATAAATAAATAAATAAATAAGGCCCGGAACGGTGGCTCACACCTGTAATCACAGCACTTTGGAGGCTGAGATGGGCAGATCAGCTGAGGTCGGGAGTTTGAGACCAGCCTGACCTACATGGAGAAACCCAGTCTCTACTAAAAATACAAAATTAGCTGGGCGTGGTGGCATAGGCCTGTAATCCCAGCTACTCGGGAGGCAGAGGCAGGAGAATCGCTTGAGGCGGAGGTTACAATGAGCTGAGATCACATCATTGCACCCCAGCCTGGACAGCAAGAGTAAAGCTCCATCTCAAAAATAAAAACAAAAATAAATAAATAAAAGATATACAAATTAAAAGAACATTCAGATTAAATGATAAAAACAGAAGTAGCCCCTGGATGCTGTCGGGAAGCGCCATGCTGGTGTCTGGCCCCACCTTGCCAGCAGGCCCCTGCAGGAGGGAAAGCCACCTGCAGTTTTAAAGACAGCTGTGTGACCTAAGAAAGCTCCTGGGGTGTGCTGCTGGGAAAGCCACCTGAAAACACACTCAAGGATTCTCTGCCCAGAGTGGGTACTGCCAGGCTCGTCTCAGGCCCAAGCAGGAGGAGGGCAGGCCACCTGAAGCAGGCTGCATGGTTCATGCATAGGCCGGTGATGTTTCCTTCACGTCTTCTGGACGTGCAGAATATGGTGATGGAGAAGATTTGCATGACCTCACTGAAAGTGCTGCTCCCTGCGTTTGTTCCTTTGATGGACAGCTACATGGCCTGGGCGCCTTTCCCACAGTTCTCATCAAGATCAGGAGGGAGCTGGCTTTAAGATCAGGGTTCTGTTTACCTGAGAAGCTCCCCCTCAGGTCCCCGCTTGGTTCACAGTCGAGGGGGCTGTGCGGTGAGCCTCCGGCTTACCAGAACTCCTGCCTCTGCAGAGGTGTCTCCAGTGAGGTCCCTGGGACATCCCAGACCACAAGCCAGCTGAAATGGGGCACCCAAAGGCACCGCCCCGCTGTCTGGGAACTGTGATGTCTCTTGGTGCATGTAGAGAAAGCTGGTGAGGTTGACACTGGTGTTTCCCACCTGAGGGTCTTGACAGCGGGATCCTTGGTAGAGACTGCGGAGTGGGGTGTATTGTAGGTGGTAGCCAAGGTCGTGGGCTTGACCTCAGGCTGGAGGCAGTAGGGGATCCCGGGAGACACTTGGCCCAGAGGCTGGGCCACTGGGGGAGCCTTCACCCTGTGGGTGCACTTGGTGCAGGAAAAGGACTGAGCTGCTACTGGGCTGTGCCAGACCTTGGCAGGGCCAGGCCACACCCAAGCCAGCCATAGGGATTTGGGGGTCCAGGTTCTTGATGGGGGAGGGAGAGACAAGGAGAGAAGAACAGGAGCCTCAGGAGGTGTGGATGCTGGGTGAGGATGATCTGGTGGCCACCACGTGACCTTTGGTTCTCAACCTGCAGCCTCCTGGGCCCTGAGAGGCTGGTGGGGAGGGGAAGCATGGGGGCTAGGTCGCCCATGGGGTCTGTTCCTCAGCCTCGTGCCACAGGACCCAGAACATACATGGCTCATCGGGCAATAAAGTGATAAGGTGGGGGACAAGGTGGGCTGCAGCCAGTTCCCTCCCCTTCAAGCTGCAGGAATCAGAGCAGATCGAGAACCCCCAGCCAGAATGGCTAGCGGTGGAGGTGCTTTTCCAAGCACCCGAGGCTATGCCTGGTGCCCAGCTGAGCACATGGCCTCCTGAGCAGGTGGGACTGCCTGGCCACATGGGCCACGCCACTGAGGCACATGAGGTAGGCCACGGGGCTGCGGCAGCCTCCCTGCCCCTCCAGGCTCGGTGTCTGCACCTGTGAATGGGGACCCCTACTCTACTCCCGAGTTTGCAGTGCCCCCTCTGTGGTGTGACTGCCCTCCCGAGACCACCGTGGTGGGTCTGCTGTCACAGGAAGAGCAGGTGGAGTGGGGAGCGCTGTCCTCTTCCTTCTGTGCCTCTTAAACATGCGCAGGATTCGGGTGAGATGATGGAATGCCCGTCCAGGAGCACTCTGTAGTTGGTCGTGCTGTCTTCGTGCAGCCTGGGTGCCCACAGGTGGGGGAGAAACAGCCCCTCCCACCACAGACATCTGGCAGGTGGGCCTGCCGGGCTTCCCTGAGCTGTGTGTGCCTGGCAGCCCCGCCCCCGGCTGAGGTACATGTTTTCATGGTCCTGAGGGCCCCACCTGAAGCAGTGGGAATGGTGGAGGCACAGCGGGTCCTCCGTGACACAGGGGTGTGGGGGCCGAGGAAGGCCCTTGGCTGTTGTGTGAGGGATTGAGACGTTCTTCTGTGGAATACTGGACCCCTTCTCTGCCTTTTATTAATTCCTTTTCGTATCAGAATAGTTTTTTCATACACATTTGACAGATAAAGACAGAACTGGTCTCCCTTGCTATCCTGGGGCACTCTGGACTTTCGTGGCTCATGGTTTGAAAACCACAGCTGTAGGCAGAGAAAGCCAGTGAAAACATGAGCAGGAGGGTGGCAGGAGAGGCAGAGGTGACTGCAGGCATGGCGGCGTCGGGGGCGTCCGAGACGGTCACGCTGCACGGGACAGCAGCGGGAAGCCTGGAGGGGCCACGTTAGGAGGCTGTGAGACCACTCAGTCTTGGGAAGCCCCTCCCACAGGCAGCCTGGCCCTGGCTGAAGGTGACAGAGGCCGTGTGGCGTGGGGGCACGCATTGTCTCAGAGTTCCTTGGCACACCCCATTTTAGATGTCAGCACCTCGTTGTGATTTTCAGACTTGATTTCTGTTTCTTTGTTGATGAGGTCGTTCTTTTGAGTTGGTTTTGAGTGGCTGAATTTGAGAATGGAATTTGAATTTTTTGTGCATTAAAAAAAGGAAATTACCTCACGCCTGTCATCTTAGCACTTGGGGAGGCCAAGGCAGGTGGATCACCTGAGGTCAGCATGGTGAAACTCCGTCTCTACTAAAAATACAAAAAAAATTAGCCAGGCATGGTGGTGTGCACCTGTAATCCCAGCTACTCAGGAGGCTGAGGCAGGAAAATTGCTTGAATTTGGGAGGAAGAGGTTGCAGTGAGCTGAGATTGTGCCACTGTACTCATCTGGGTGCAAGACAAGACTCCGTCTCAAAAGAAAAAAAGCAAATGACTAGGCTCGCAGATGTACTGCTGGTTTTTAACTATGTCCTTCTTGCCTTGCTGGTCAGGACAGCCTGTCTCTGTACTGCAGCGCTGCCATGGGGCCGTGTGACCTGGGGAAAGCCAGCTCTTGCCATGCTTGGCCATACGGAAGAGCACATTCTTTCTACACCCGGGAGAGAAGGGGAAGCAAAGTATGCTTTTCTTCTTCAGATGATTTATTTTGTGTCATTTTACATGAACCGATTACATAAATAAATTGGAAGTTACCACTTTTCTAGAAAGTGCCATTATTTGCATGTGGAAGAGGAAGAAGGTCAGCTCACGCCTTGCGCACGTTTGCAGAAACATTTCATAGGTTGTCTTGATCGAGTACGCTATTTAGTTGAACAAATGGAATGCTTACAAGTTGTAAAATTTTTAAATGACTGGTTTAGAATGCTGGGAAGACCCTCTTTCTAGCAAAGCGCCCTCCACGCGGGCTGCAGTGGTGGGAGTCGGTCTCAGCGTGCCGCCTGTGTGGCACTGATGCCTTCGCTTCTGCATTTTCTGGGTTGCGGCTTCTCCATGTTTTGCAACCTTGGTGTTGAGCTGTCTTGGCAAGTTCTATTTTAACACCCACAGAGATGACTCTGTTCAGTCCACGTGAAAAGCTTCCTCTCGACCTACGGCGGAAAGAGAAGTAAACACGTCTCAAAAGTTTATCTTCTAATCTGATAAAATACCAGGTCCCTCTGTGCCCAGGGGCTGACTGGAGCGGGCAATTTGGGTTGTCCCTGGGGCCACCATTTTGGTGTGCGTTTGCCGGCACCTTGGGGGCCTGGGCCCGGCCAGAGTGGCTCCCTGCACACTGCCGTCTCGGGGGGCAGCTGTGGGGCCATCTGGGTGGTGCGGCCCACCCCATCCCCCTTTACCGGCCCCCACCCCTCCCAGCCACCTGCCCTCCAGCGTCCCCTGAGGTGCCGGTCTCCGAAGCCCCTGCCTGTCTTGTTTGACTCTTGTGTTTTCTCTGTCCGAGGCCGGTTTCCGACAGGGCCTGTATTTCTCCCAGGGATGCTGCTTACGGAAGACAGACAGACAGATACACACACACACACACACACACACACACACATTTCTCCCAGGCGACAGACACACACACACACACACGTTTCTCCCAGGAGACAGACAGACACACACACGTTTCTCCCAGGGATGCTGCTTACTGAAGACAGACAGACAGACACACACACACACACACACACACACACACGTTTCTCCCAGGGATGCTGCTTACTGAAGACAGACAGACAGACAGACAGACACACACACACACACACACACACACACACGTGTCTCCCAGGGATGCTGCTTACGGAAGCCACACACACACACACACACACACACGCTCGTACACACAGGCTTTTTTTTTCCGTTTCCGTTTTTAATCTCCAGGTTAAAGTGAGCCTCGGCTGCTTTAGCTTCCATTTGTTTTTGCAGCCTAGCGTCTTTTTTCACTTTCAACATGTTGAGTGATGCCAGGATTCAGGGTAACGAACTCCTGACGGAGCTGCCTGCTGAGCACGAGAGGATCTCTTTCTTCCCAGCTCCTGCCCTCGTGCTGCCCAGACACAGGGGAAAGAACCAAATCACATTCATTTTATTTTATTTTATTTATTTTATTTTTTGAGAGAGTCTCACTCTTCTGCCCAGGCTGGAGTGCAGTGGTGCCATCTCCTCTCACCACAACCTCTGCCTGCCAGGTTCAAGCTATTCTCCTGCCTCAGTCTCCCGTGTAGCTGGGATCACAGGCGTGTGCCGCCACACCCAGCTCACTTTGTATATTTAGGGGAGATGGCGTTTCTCCGTGTTGGTCAGGCTGGTTTCGAACTCCTAAACTCAAGTGATCCACCCGCTTCAGCCTCCCAAAGTGCTGGGATTACAGGCGTGACCCACTGTGCCTGACCCCAGATCATATTTTTAAAAAAATTCTGTGATTCACTGTTCTTTGTTTTGAAGCATGTGATGACTATGAAGTTTTACAGAAATCACCCTCCCTTCTCCTGGGACTTCCGCTGTGTGGAGAACGGGGTTCCCCAAGGGCAGTATGGGGAGGCACTGGCTGATGCCCTGAGCCCGTGAGCTTGCAGGGTAGTGGGCGAGGGCTGGCCACATCTGGATGGGTAAAGGGCCGGGAGCCTGGGCGTGTCCACCTGTTTCCTAGTTGGTGGACGTGCTGGTCCATGCCTCCTTTGCCTTTGCCCCCGGCCTGCTGTCCCCAACTTTCTCCAGCATCCTCAGGGCTCTGCTGGGGCCAGCAGGGCAGGAAAGGGGTTGGGTCCTTGACCCTGCTCCCCTGCCTTCCCGGCCCCTGCCCTCTGCCCGCCCCGGGCAGCTCTGTCTGTGGTCCAGCCCTGTGCTGCCTCTGTCCTCAGGCCTAAGCCAGTCTCCAGCGCCTGCGCTTGTACTCAGAAAGCCACCGTGTGGACGTCTGTGCCTCTGGCCTTGACCCCCTCGGTGGGCACCTGGCACTGGGTCGGGGTGGTTCTTATCCTTGCTCTGTGGCTATGGCCCTGGGGCAGCTGGCGACCCTGCCCAGCCTCCCTCCACTCATTTGCCAGTGTGTCAGGGGGACCTCCACCTTAAGGCAGCCATGAGGACCACTTCTTGAGACTGCATCTGGGTGGATATGAGGCTGAGGGGCAGCCAGTGACATGTGGAAGAGAGGAGGTGGATCCATAGAGCCCCCAGCATGCCCTGTGGGCACTGCCCTTCCAGTGGGTAGCACTGGGAACCTCGGCCTCCTGCCCGCCATGGGTCCCCTGAAGCCCACCTGGGGTTCCATGATGGAGCAGGTGAGTGAGGTGTGCAGCATGGTGTGAGCTCAGACACCCAGCCAGTCTGCCGGCTGGTGGATATTGCTCACTCTGCAAATGCTGTGCAGCTGCCATGAGACACTCGGAGATTGACCCCGGGACACTGAGAACATCATTTTTTTTTTTTTGAGACAGTCTCTCACTGTTGCCCGGGCTGGACCGCACTAGTACCATCTCGGCTCACTGCAGCCTCCACCTACCAGGAACACACCGTCCTCCTGCCTCAGCCTCCCAAGTAGCTGGGATCACAGGTGCCTGCCGCTCAGTCCGGCTGATTTTTTGTGTCTTTAGTAGAGATCGGATTTCACTATGTTGGCCAGACAGATCTCAAACTCCTGACCTTGCAATCTGCCTGCCTCGGCCTCCCAAAGTGCTAGGATGACACTTGTGAGCCACCGCGCCCGGCAGAGAACGTCATTTGAAGAGTAGCAAAGTATGATGCGTGTGTCTTCCTTTAAACTCTTTATTTTTTTAAAAACTATTAAATTTATAAAATAAACGAATTGATGGCTTGTTAAAACAGCAGTTCTCCTACCATATTTAAATTCATTTTTATCACTGACAAGCTATAGGATTTGGAATCAAACTTGAGGGTTGAGAACTGCTGCTGATAGAGAATCAGTCAAGCAAGGAGAAAACATCTCTTTACGTTGTTCCGTGACATAAACTGAGGCTGGGCATGTTATTTTCAGGTGGATTCTCCGCCTGGGGAGGCTGGGGACACGGATGACTGGAACTGTGGCACGCAGGTGCGTTGTGGCCAAGCTCCTGCAGGTCCAGCCGGCTTGTTTTGCTTCCAGCGGTGTGCCCTTTCTGCATGGAGCACGTATTGTTCTTCTGATCAGCAAAATACCAGCTTGTGTGGGTTGTTACCCGGCAGACAGTGCAGGGAATCCGGGTCCTGCCTGGGCGACTCTGCCTGACCTGTTCTTGGCACTGTGTTTGTTTGCTAGGGCCACCGTTAACAAAACACCACAGATCAGGCAGGAATTTCCTTCTCTCAGCTCTGGAGCTGGGAGTCTGAGATCAGGGGGCCAGCAGGGTTGGCCTCTGCTTGTGAATGGCCACCTTCCCTCTGTGTCCTCACGTGGTATTCCCTCGTGTCTGCTCACCATTGCCCTGCTCTGACCATGCCCCGAGCAGTGGACATCAGGGTACCTGTCCATGCGAGCTGAACGAGCAGGGACAGAAATGTGATCCTGCTGTTAAACTCTGAAGTGCTGGTTGGTAGCGCCAGCGTAACAGTTTGCCCGCCGTTCCAAATACATAACTTTAATTATGCTGTTGGATATTTGTGCCGCTTATAAAGGCTGGTCAGATACAGCCAAGGCTCTATCCCAGGGGCGGTGGACACCAGCTTTGCAGTGACCAGGCCGGACCTGGTGCTCTTGCCTGGGAACTGAGGCGTCTTGTAGACATGGAAGGAGACTAGAGGCTGTGTGGATTTTCCCCAGTACCATGGGAGGGACGTGGCACTCATGGGAGGACAAATGGAGGGCAGACAGAATCGCAAGGCCCGGGCGGCTGCAGCCAGACACCACCTTGTCCCCAGCAGTAGGGTGCTGACGAGCAGTGCAGGGTCCGCTGGCAGCAGTCACAGATAGAGCAGAGTAGATGAACTGGGAAGAGATATGGGAGGTGCGACTGTGAGGACTCAGAGAGCAAGATGGGTTGAGACGTGAGCTCTGAGGTGCCCGTGTGGAGTGGACACCACCGGGGCCCCCACGCTGGCTCTGTAGACGGTGCCCGGGCCAGACCCTGCACCCACACTGCCAGGGCTGAGACCTTGGGGACTGGGATTTAGCACCGATTACTCTAAGTCTGTGTGACAGGGTCACATCTGTGGAAGACACATGGACAGAGGGCCCTCGGACATGGGCCGGGCCCAGGCCGTGCGCATGTGGTGCCAGCTGCTTGGCCTCACACACCAAGGCGGGCGTGGGAGGGCTAAGATCCTGAAAAACCTGAAAAATGAAGCTGTGAAGAGCAGGCGAGAGCAGGAGTCTGACCTGCAGGGCCCTGGGCGGCAGTCTCTGGGGTGCACTGATGACCTGAGGCGTGCGTGGAAGCTGGGAGAAAAAAGCAGCTCACAAAGCAGTTTGTATGATAATACCTTGTTTCTGTAAGGGATGGTAGGATGATTGGTGATAAGTGTTCTTTTTCCTTTTCAATGTTTCCTGATTCATCAGCAACACCTTGCTGTTTTTGATTGTGTTAGAATGGGCATGACGTAAACTTTACCCTGTCTTCACCGTTGTAGGTGTATAGCTCAGTGGCACTGAGTACATTCACCTGATTCTGCAGCCACCTCCGCGTCCGTCCGGTGCTCTTCATCTTTGTATGTGGAAACTCTGCGGCTAAACACCAACTCCCCAGCCCACCATGCAGCCCCTGTCACCACTGTTCTCTGTCTCTCAGTTTGACTGCTTTAGGTAATTCATATGAGTGGAATCATGCGGTGTTTATATACTTTTATGTTTTTTGAGACGGAGTTTGGCTCTTGTTACCCAGGCTGGAGTGCAGTGGCGCGATCTTGGCTCACTGTGACCTCCACATCCTGGGTTCAAGTGATTCTCCTGTCTCAGCCTCCCGAGTAGCCAGGATTACAGACGCCCACCACCACGCCCGGCTAATTTTTTTGTATTTTTTAGTAGAGACGGGTTTCTCCACAGTGGTCAGGCTGGTCTCAAACTCCCGACCTCAGGTGATCTTCCCACCTTAGCCTCCCAAAGTGCTGGGATTACAGGCGTGAGCCACCGCACCCAGCTTAAATACTCTTATTTCTATACAAAGAAAGAAGTCCACGAAGGGTGCAGTGGCTCACGCCTGTAATCCTAGCACTTTGGAAGGCTGAGGCGGGTGGTTCACGAGACCAAGACATCAAGACCATCCTGGCCAACATGGTGAAACCCCGTCTCTACTAAAAATACAAAAATTAACCGGGCGTGGTGGCGGGAGCCTGTAGTCCCAGCTACTCAGGAGGCTGAGGCAGGAGAATCGCTTGAACCCAGGATGTGGAGGTTGCAGTGAGCTGAGGTCCTGCCTGTGCACTCCAACCTGGCAACAGAACAAGACTCTGAAAGAAGTCCGCCAGCACTGACGTGGAACAAGCTGCGCATCTCGTGTTTTTCCGTGGGTGTGACATCAGTGTGTCGCTGTGATGAGTCACGGCTGAGGCACGAGCAGTTCTCCCTGAGGCTGTCTGAGGCCCTCCTCCCCACCCTCCCCTACCGTGGGGTCAGGAGGCAAGGCCCTGCGGGTGCCATGTGGGCTCTGTGGCTTCCCAGGCTGCTTCCCGAGCTGTCTTCTCGCGGATCCGCTGACCTGTGTGGGGCCTGGACGCGCCCCCAGGCCTCTCCTGGCACTGTCTGGTTCAGGCCACAGAAAGGGCAGACTCAGGGACTCTGGGCTGGAGCCGCAGGACACTGGCAGCCCCTGTGGGGCCTGGCCTCTCGGAGCAATGTCAGCTTGCAGCTGCCTGTGTGGATACGAGGCCCCCTCTGCTAGCTCTGCAGCGGTGCCCCCACCCGGCCAGGGCTGCCCCGCACTTCTCCTTTCTGAAGTGCGTGGAACAGGAAGCTGTGATGGAGGAGGAAGTGGATGAGAGTTTCTGCTACGTGTAGATTTCTAGTGAGAAACATGCAGAATTAACCTGCTGCTGTCACGGGACTTCCCTTAAATGTGGGGCGGTGGGGTCGGGTGGTTCAGGTGGCTGGCAGTGGGTCCAGTGCCTCTGTTCTCCCTGATTCCAGTCAGTTGCTGAGAGGATGGGTGGCGTTGGGGACCGACCTGCACTTGTGCCCTCATAGCTGTGGAGCTGGCTCAACTCTCCTGGGGGATGCCTGAGCCTCCCACGCAGAGCCTGTGTGTTTCCACACTTGCATACTAGTGATGAACTTTAATTTGTAAATAAGCCCGGTAGGAGATGACAGCAATAATTAATAATAGAACGGCTGTAACGGTGTGCTGTCATAAAAGTTACATGAATGTGGTCTCTCTCAGAATACCTTGTGGCACGGTGCTCTCCCTGTGGTGCCCGCGGTGAGATGTGGCAGTTGTGGCGAGGTGAGGGCACAGGCATCGCGATGCCCCCTTCAGCCGCCGCTGAGCGTGACCTCCAGCCTGGCGACACCGCTGTCGTCCCGTGCTGGCCACGTGGCTGGCCACTGAGTGGCTCGCAGGCAGGCTGCACAGAAAGCGTGGTCACACTGGACGAGGGGATGATTCCTGTACCTGTGGAGGAGCAGGACCTCCTGAGAGTTCATCACCTCACTCAGAACAGCGCACTATTTAAAACTGATGAATTGTTCATGAATGGAGTTTTTCTTTTAATATTTTTGAGGGTAGTTGACCTCAGGTGATTGAAATTGCGGAAAATGACACTGATGTTCATGGGTGGCTATGGCATTTGTCCTTCCAGCTCTGTCAGTTTTTGCCTGGAGTAATGGGAAGCTTTTTGGCTGGGTGCGTACATATTTAGGGTTGTTCTTGCCCCTTGGGGAGCTGACACCTCTTTTCTCTCTCTCCGTAAGCTCCTTGCTCTGAGGCCAGCTGTGTCTGCTGCTGACGTAGCCACCCCGGCTTCCTTTCGGCCAGCGCTGGCCTGGCTCCATCTTTTTCCCCTTTTGCTTTCAACCTGTCTACTTGTACGAGTATATTTGAAGTGAGCTTATTGTATACATGGCATAAAGTTGGGTTAGGATTTTATTTATCTATTCTGACAATCTTTTTTCGTTGGTGTTTTTAGATTATCATATTGAAGAAGGTTTTTTTTTCTTTTTTTTTTTT
>NW_016107707.1:1935275-1973108 GCF_001604975.1 Cebus imitator | reverse complement strand
TAGTAGAGACGGGGTTTCACCATGTTGACCAGGATGGTCTCGATCTCTTGACCTCGTGATCCACCCACCTTGGCCTCCCAAAGTGCTGGGATTACAGGCTTGAGCCACCGCGCCCGGCTAGATTATCATAGTTTAATTATCAATATATTTCTATTCAGGCCTACCATTTTATTCTCTGACTTCCATTATATCGCTATTTTTATCATTGCTGTATTTCCTTTGAGGTTTTTTTAAACATAGTATTCTGTTTTAATTTATTCTGAATTATCTATATGTTGTCTGTTTTGCTTTCGATAGCTTTTTTAAAAAGAACCTTTAATTTTTTTTTAAAAGAGACAGGGTTTCACTGTGTTGCCCAGGCAGGCCTTGAACTCCCAGGCTCAAGTGCTGCTCTCTCAGCCGCCCAAGTAGCTGGGACTGCAGCGTGCACCAGCACGCCTGGCTGTACAGCTCTCCTCAGAGGCTGCTCTAAGGATTTCCAGGGCCATGCTTATTAGCGTTTCACATTCTTCTTAGCATGGGAGAAGTCTGCTTTTCACTGCTTCTAGTGGTACACATAACTCTTACCCCATACGGGTTTACCCCCCTCTTTTACCTTACAGTTGTCTTGTTTATAACATGTTGAGAAATGCTGAGTGTATGACAGAATATATTGTTTGCCAGGAAGAATGACGGCAAGGAAAACCTTGCTGCCCCCCTCCCCCAAGTAGAAAACTACTTGGGACATTCTAAAGGGGCAGGACAATGTAGAAATATCACACGCCAGTTACAACAATTCCTTAAGTGCGGGACATCTGACCCTGCCCCTGTGGCTACCTCGTGAAGAATACTTTTTAGTTTGTCTGTGATCAGTGATAAGGGGGCACCACCTGCCTGCTTGGTGTATTTTTGTTATGAGAAAATACCAAACATCTGTTTGTTAATAACGATCACCTGTTCAGAGAGAATAACTGCGTGGGCCAGAGTCTGCTCGGGCCCTCAGCCTGCAGTGCTGTCAGCCCCTGCGGCTCTCAGCTCGGAAGGCTGTTGGCCCCCTGGATAGACCCACTTTGCTGTTCTCTCTGGGTGTGTGCTTCTCAGTACCTTCAGTGCCACCTGGGTGGGGGTGTCTACGGCCGAGCTGGTTGTCCGTAATATGATTTATACAATTATATATCTAGAAGTATTTTATAATTTATGTTATGTATTTATGTCATTTACATGTGTGTACACGGGAAGGCTCATCAGATAGTACTTTAATTTTTGCTTTTGACCACCAAGCACTTTTGAAGAGCTGTGGGGTCGTTGTCTGTCCGGCACGCTGCTGCTTACCCTGGCTACTGCCTCTGCTTCATGGGTCACGGCCCACGCCTCCTTCCACCTCGCTTCCTGTCAGCCTGAACCGCGGGCCGGCTGGCGTGCTCTTTATTTGCCTCCTCTGCCCACATCCTGGCTTCACCTTCCTTCCCGGAGGGCACGTTCCGCCGTGAGGTAGGATCCCAAGTTGGCACCTCCCCCCTTCAGGTGTAGGCACACTGTGTCCACCCTCTGGCCTGCCTGGTCCCAGGAGAATCCACAGGCCTCTCACCACGGCTCTGTTCTGTCGGGTGTCACTTTTCTCCTGCTGTTTTCAACATTTGTTTTCCTTTATCTTTAGTTTTCAGCAGTTTGACTGTGACGTGTCTGGGTGTGGATTTTTTTTTTTTTTTTTTGAGCTGGAGTTTTGCTCTTGTCGCCCAGGCTGGAGTGCAAAGACACAATCTCAGCTCACCACAACCTCCTCCTCCCAGATTCAAGCGATTCTCCTGCCTCAGCCTCCCGAGTAGCTGGGATTACAGGCGTGCACCACCACGCCCGGCTAATTTTGTATTTTTAGTAGAGATGGGGTTTCTCCATGTTGGTCAGGCTCGTCTCAAACTCCTGACTTCAGGTGATCCTCCCACCTCAGCCTCCCAAAGTGCTGGGATTAGAGGCATGAGCCACTGCACCCGGCCTTGGGTGTGGATTTCTTTGAATTTGTCTCGTTTGGGATCCAAACAAGAGCTTCTTGAATCTGTCGACAAAGTGTTTTTCCAAATGTAGGGAGTTTTCTGTCACTTTTTTCAGCTGTGTCATCACGGCTTGCTTTCTCCTGTTCCGTTTACTCTCATGACACAAATCAGACTCTCTCTTGTCCCAGCAGCCCCCACATTTTTTCAGCCTTCTTTCTGGTATTCAGGTTAGATAACTTAGATTGCTCTATCTTCAAGTTCACTGAATCTTTCCCGAGTTTTTTTTTTTAAAAGAGAGATCACAGATAACGAGATCTTCATATCATAAAACACAAATAGCTATTTTGTCAGACACCTAAAACTTGTTTTTTTTTTTTTTTTAACATTTCAGTAGTGTGTCTTTTAGTTTTGAAATTTCCATTTGGTTCTTTTTTATATCTTGCTTTTGCTTGCTGTTTGCTGATTTCCATTTTTTAATTCAGTTTGAAGTGCGAATGATCATTAGAGCAGTTCTTAACACAGTAGTTGCGTTAAAGTCAGATGGGTCATTGCAACACCTGTGTTATTCTGGAGTTGGAGTCTGTTGACTGTCTTTTCCTGCAGGAGCTCAGACATTGCTCGTTCTTTGTGTGCTGACTAGTCTGGACTGTAAGTGGATGGCTGGATATTACAATATACAAGATCTGGGTCTTGTTAAAATGCTAGGAGGATGCTGATATTTTTATTTTGGAGGAGACTTGCCTTCAGTGGGCGGCAGCTCCGTGTCAGTTCTGGCTTCACAGCCCCTGCTCTGCCTCTTGGACCTGTCCCCTGTGTGCCGCTGGTGGCCATCTGGCTGTGGTCTCATGGTGTGGGTGTGGAGAGGATCAGATCCACACCCATGCAGCTTGAGGATGGGCTCGAAGCTCATGAGCAATTTTGTCAGCTGTCTCTTCTGAGCTTCTTCCTCTCTACACTGGGGCTTCCCTTCCCCACCCTCAGCCAGTGCACCGGGACTGGCTACCGGTCCCTGCTGTGCACCTCCATGCCTGTGCCCGCGCTGGAGGAGGAGAGACTTGGGGCTCCTTCTGTTTAGTGTCTCCTCCAGGCCACCTGCCGCTCTTCCCTTCTTAGAATGCCGCCACCTGCCTCTGGTCCCATTCCAGGGCAGGGCTGCCCCTGAGTACCCTTGAGATTGGAGCAGATTCAGCAGAAGGCAGATTGCCCCCTCCCCCTGGAGCTGGCACTGAAGGTGTGTTTAGACAATGTCTGCCTTCATTTCTTCACCTCTGCTCCAGCTGCAGCGTGGCACTTTCTGTCCGCTGCAGCCACCCCCCACTCTTGGTGATCTCAGCCTGTCTGTGCACCTGTCTTTTCTGTCAGTCCCTAGAGTGTTTAGAGCACCACCTGGGAGGTGGCCGCATTCAGGGAGGCTCTGCTGGGCAGATGTGCCATAGGAGAGGTGCTAGCCCTCCGGCACTGTGAGGGGTAGTCAGAGCCTCCAGAATCCTCAGCACCAGCAACTTGGGGTGGGGCAGCCCCCACGGTGGGAGGGGTGGCGGACACTGTGACCCTCCTAGATGCCTGGAGAGCCTGTTCTCAGTGAGTGTGGAAGGAAACCTGCACAGGGCCTCCCAGCCCACTGGTCTGTGTGCCCTGAGGGATGCGTGACTCCAAGGACTGGTCATGCCACGTCAGCCATCTCCAGTGCCCTCAGAAGAGCGGGAAGGGGTTGGAGGCCTGGGCACCCCACCTCGTAGCTTGTCAGGTGCCCCTTCCTCGTCACAGAACGGGGGTCCTTGTGTGTCGTTCCAGCCCAGGATGGCGGCCCAGGTGACGCTGGAGGACGCGCTGTCCAACGTGGACCTCCTGGAGGAGCTGCCCCTGCCCGACCAGCAGCCCTGCATCGAGCCGCCACCGTCCTCGCTGCTCTACCAGGTGGGTGCCCAGCTGCTGCGGGTGCACAGCCGGCACTCCGACCCCACGTGACGGTTTTCCTCTTCCTTTCAGCCAAATTTCAACACTAACTTTGAAGACAGAAATGCGTTTGTCACTGGCATCGCGAGATACATTGAACAAGCCACCGTCCACTCCAGCATGGTAACACTGCTGTGTCTGTTTCTCTCTGGGAACAAAGCAAAGGGCTTGGTGAGGGGAGATGTATACTTTTTGGTATTATCCCGTAGGCTATGCAGTGAGGAAAAAGGGAAGAAAGGGAATGAAATGCCTTGTATTTTTAAGACGGTCTTTGTTTTTCTTAGTATAAAAACAATGCTCACCTTCTGAAAATTCAGTGTCTCTGGCCCAGAGAAAACCTTTGTCAGTGTTTCGTGGGCGTCCCGTTAATTTTCGTTCCCTGTCCAGATCTGCACACACACACACCAGGTGTGCGCCATGTGGGATTTAGATTTATAAATGAATCGCATTATTATAGTTCTGCTTTTTTTCCTTTTTTCTTGTTTCTTTTTTTAGACAGTCTTGCTCTGCCACCCAGGCTGGAGTGCAGTGGTGCGATCTCGGCTCACTGCAACCTCCACCTCCCGGGTTCAAGCCATTCTTGTGCCTCAGCCTCCCGAGTAGCTGGGACACTGGCGCCCACCAACATGCCCGGCTAATTTTTGTGTATTTTTAGTAGAGGTATGGTTTTGCCACGTTGGCCAGGCTGGTCTCAAACTCCAGACCTCAGGTGATCTGCCCACCTCAGCCTCCCAAAGTGCTGGGTTTCCAGGCATGAGCCACCGCACCCAGCTAGTTATGCATTTTAATGATCTCATGAACATTTTTTCTTTTTTTTTGAGACAGTGTCTCACTCAGGCTGTGCAGGCTGGAGTGCAGTGGTGTGATCAGGGCTCACTACAGCCTCAGCCTCCTGAGTAGCTGGGACCACAGGCACATGCCACCACGCCCAGCTGCTTTTTAATATTTTGTGTAGTTCAGGGTCTCGAACTCCTGGACTCAAGCAGTTTGCCTACCCAGCCTCCCAAAGTACTGGGATTACAGGCCCGAGCCACTGCGTCTGGACAAGAATATTTTCATGTCATGAAAATGTGCCGGAGAAAGCAATCCTTAATGGCTACATAAACCATTTTGTAAATGTGCACAATTCAACTATTTCTGCACATTTACTTAGTTTTCCCTTTTATCTCTTTTTATTATGTAAAAAAAAAATGCTGTTGGCCGGGCGCGGTGGCTCACACCTGTAATCCCAGCACTGTAGGAGGCTCAAGTGGGCAGATCACCTGAGGTCAGGAGTTCGAGACCAGCCTGATCAACATGGTGAAACCCCGTCTCTACCAAAAATACAAAATTAGCCCAACATGGTGCTAGGCACCTGTAGTCCCAGCTACTCGGGAGGCTGAGGCAGGAGAATCACTTGAACCCGGGAGGCAGATGTTGCCATGAGCCGAGATCTCATCACCGCACTGCAGCCTGGATGTCAAGAACGAAACTGCATCCCAAAAAAAAAAAAAAACCGAATGGGAAGCAAAAGCAATTCTACAGCAGTGATGACAGTCCTCTTCCCGTGGACACCCTGCCTAGATTTTCAGTGCTGTGGGCATGCTCTTAGCTTTTCCTTCGGCACACCTGGGGCTGGCAGCCCTGCCTCTCGTCCTCTGGGACTGGGTGGTCCTCTGAGCTGCTGAAGAGGCCACAAGGATGCTGTGTGTGCTCACACCGGGTGTGGCGTCTGCCCCGAGCCCTCCGCCTGTGTTCTCAGCTGCAGGGCTCGTGGCCAGCAGGCTGTTTAGGGCTGGGTGGAGGCGCCTGTGGCACCCCTCAGAGATGCCCCTCTCGTCTGCAGAAGCTGTGAGGTGTTTTGGGTGGTCACCGTGGCCCCCAGCGCCATACTTCAGCGTCCCTAGCTTCTCCGCAGCTGTCTCTTGGCATGCGGGCTCCGGTGCTCAGGATAGTTCATGGCGCTTTGTCTAGATACTAGCAACTGGCATCTGCTTTCCATGCCCGTTCCCCTGCCTGCCTTTGATTTGCCCTGTGTTGTGCTGCAGAACGAGATGCTGGAGGAGGGCCAAGAATACGCTGTCATGCTGTACACCTGGAGGAGCTGCTCCCGGGCCATCCCGCAGGTGCCCGCCCCCTGTCTCTTCTCCTCCGGCGACACCCTGCCAGGCCCGCCCCGCCCCGCACGCCTGGCCCACCCTCCTCCCAGTTCTTGCTCCACAGCAGGGCGGGATCTCGAGCTGTAGCAGCCCAGGGCTGCTTCTGGCTGGACTGAAGCCTCGTATGTCATCCCTGTTTCTTTATTCCCAGGTGAAATGTAACGAGCAGCCTAACAGAGTGGAAATTTATGAGAAAACCGTGGAGGTTCTGGAGCCTGAGGTCACAAAACTGATGAATTTTATGTACTTCCAGGTAAAATGGCAAAATAATCTGGGGGTCTAACACCCGGGGCGGGCTGCTGATGCCTTCCTGCCCGTCTCGGCCACTGTGAATGCCCTGAACAGAGTGCCTGCAGATTGAAGCAACCGTGACAGTCCCTGAGACAGAAGGGACCAAAGCCTTTGACAGTCTGAAGTCTCACGTGCCCTTTTGCAATCAGCGCTCCTTTTGTGGTTCCCTTGTCTTCTCTGAGAGCGAATTTGTGTTTCCTCATGGAGCCTGCTTTCTGTCATTTTCAAGTACGATGCTCTGACTTTCTGCCAGTTTGTACTTTTTTTTTTTTTTTTTTGAGACAGTCTCACCGTTTCCCAGGCTAGAGTGCAGTGGCGTGATCTTGGCTCATTGCAACCTCCGCTCCCAGGTTCAAGTGATTCTCCTGCCTCAGCTTCCCAAGTAGCTGGGATTATAGGCACCTGCCACCATGCCCAGCTGATTTTTATTTTTTTAGTAGAGATGGGGTTTCCCCATGTTGGCCAGGGTGATCTCGAACTCCTGACCTCGAGTGATCCACCTGCTTTGTCCTTCCAGAGTGCTGGGATTACAGGCGTGAGCCACCTCTCCCGGCCAGTTTGTACTTTTGATTCATCTGGTCTTTCATGTATTTATTTGCTGTCAGCTTCAACCTGACTGTCCATTTTTGGTGGTCCTCACCCTGGCCTTGGTTAGGCATGCTTTTTAAAGAAGTATTTTGGAAACATCTATATTTTTTATGATGGTGTCCTTTAGCAAAAGGATGAGATGGAACTAACTAGGAAATGAATTTTTGTTTTACCTTGAAAGTTACCAAGAGGAAAACATCCCTCCCCTTTTCACTTCTGAAAATTAGAGCATCTGAGTTTTACAGATGTTTTACGGGAGCATTTACCCAGTAATTGTGCTGAAATAATCAGCAGGATTTTGTTACTTTAGTGACGTAGTTGGTAAAGTGTAAAACAGGTGATGATGGTGCAGGCCATCGGGAGCTGCCTTCAGTAAGGGGCAGGTTGCCCACGCTGTAAACACTTTTCTAATGAAGAGCAGTGACTGCAGGTGCTGGAAGCCGTGGGATCGGCTCCTCACTGATCTGCAGTTTTCTGCCCTCCTGCCTCCTCTGCACAGAGAAACGCCATTGAGCGCTTCTGTGGGGAGGTCCGGCGCCTGTGCCACGCGGAGAGGAGGAAGGACTTTGTGTCGGAAGCCTACCTGATCACGCTGGGCAAGTTCATCAACATGTTCGCGGTGCTGGACGAGCTGAAGAACATGAAGTGCAGCGTGAAGAATGACCACTCGGCATACAAGAGGTGAGCGCGGGCCTTGTGCCACACCACGGGCCTCCTGCGAGCACCCGGCTCCGTGGCCTATCTTGCGCGAAGCACATTATGTGTCCGTGTGTGTGAAGTCATCACTTCCAGCAGGCAGCAGCTACTCCTCAGTGTCCGGGCTGTGTGAGCACCTGCTCTGAGGGATAAGGTGAGGGGAGCCGGCAGATAAGTGCCTGTGGCTTTGCAGAGCTAGAGCAGGCTCTGGGCACCCTGGCGGTCCTCACATATCATGGAGGACCTTTGCGCCCCTGCGAAGACAGACACGCGCAAGATGTAGGCCCAGCTCACACAACGCAGGCATCGGGCTCAGGGAGTATCTTGGCAAGGTGCCAGGTAGCCTCTGCAGCCCCTTGGACATCAGGGCTTCATTCCTTGGTGCTGGTCACTCACCAGCAGGAGTCCCCAGCATGTGAGCCACCTTCCCAGTATCATAGGGACAGGGCCCATGCACAGTCACGGGGTGTCTTGAGGTCACACTGCGCTTCAGGGTCCTCCATGCAGCTCCTGTCCCTGGCGGTTTTCTTTTTGGATGTAGAGAGCTTCTAGAGATGCTGACAAGACAAGCAGAAGAGGTGGGCATGGCCCGGTGTGTGCTCCTGGAGCATTGCGGGGTGGTGGGTGGCAGACGGCGTGCTGGCTCCCACCCGATGCGCTGGTTCTGCTTAGCCTGTGCTCTGTGCTATTGAAGACATGTTTTGCTGGAGTGAGATGCTGACTTCTATTTCCTCTACTAAGTGAGGCATCTCAGCTCTAAAATTAAATTTGAAGAGACCTTACTTTGCATCTCAATATGCTCTAGTTATGTTTCATTTTAAGTCATACAACTGTTGCTATGTCTTTATAAAAAAAAAAAAAATACCCCACTTGGGACAAAATGAGGCAGCAGTAGGAGTCGAGCTAGGTCAGGCAGAATTTTAAGCCTCATTCGTGTGAAATAAGGCAGTGTTCCATTTATCACCTAAAATCACCAGCTCTGCACAGAAGCCTAGATCTTCAGAACTAGAGAAAGGCCTCGGGTTGACCTGTGAGCCCCTCTCGGGTTGGAAGCCTGAAGGGTCCCTGTTTGATAACAGCATCTGTGGGATTCTGGCCCCGGGACTCACCGGTTGGCGTGGGCTCACGGTCCCAGCCGACAACCCAGTCCTGTGTGATATTCAGCAGCCTTCTCAGCCACTGTTTTGGCTTTTCAGGGAAATAGGGGAGATGGCCAGCATCAGTGGTTTTCAATATTTAAGAGTACTTAAAAGTTGTGGATTGTTTTCCTTTGAGCAGCAGCGCCTTTATTCTAAAGTCTAGTCTGTAAAACAGTTTACAGATGGGGCTGCTTTGTGCAAGGTGGTGGCGAGGAGGATTCCCCTCCAGCAGCCCCTTCCCCAGTGTCTTCGCCACCTCCATGTTCCCCTGAGCACCAAACAGTGGGCCTGGGGCAGCTCCATAGCTCTTACAGCTGCCTCTTCTTCTGACCTCTGTCTGGGACCCCTGTTGGTTCACCTTCCCAGACCATCACTCCCAAGACCCCCGCCACACACACTCACACGTGCACCTGACTTTTTTGGTACCTGCTGGTACCTACTAGTATAACCTCTTCTAAGTGTCATTGCCAAGACACTCGTATGGTTATGGTGAGGCTCGAGGAGAATAGAAAATAGTATCCTTGACCCTTCCTTAGTCTCCCCACCCGCTGCCTCAGCAAGTACTCAAATCAATAAAGCAAACATGGCCAGGTGCAATGGCTCACACCTGTAATCCCAGCACCCTGAGAGGCTGAGGCAGGAGGATCATTGGAGCCCAGGAATTTGAGACCAGCCTGGGTAACATAGAAATACCCCATCTGTTTTAAAAAAAAAAAAAAAGCCAAAAAACACTAGCCAGGCATGGTGGTATGCACCTGTGCTCCCAGCTGCTCAGGAGGCTGAGGTTGGAGAATCACTTGAGATTGGCAGGTGGAGGCTACAGTGAGCTGTGATTGTACCACGGCTCTCCAGCCTGGCTGACAGAGTGAGACTCTTATGTCTATTTAAAAAAAAGGAAAAATTTTTTTTTGAGGCAGCATCTCACTAGCCCAGGCTGGAGTGCAGTGGTGTGATCTCGGCTCACTGCAATCTCCACCTCTCCTGGATTCAAGCAATTCTCCTGCCTCAGCCTCCCCAGTAGCTGGGATTTACATGGGCGAACCCCCACGCCCAACTAATTTTTGTATTTTTAGTAGAGATGGGTTTTCACCATGTTGTCCAGGTCTTAAACTGCTGACCTCAAGTGATCCGTCTGCCTTGGCCTCCCAGAATGCTGGGGTTACTGGTGTGAGTGACCATGCTTGGACCAGGAAACATGTTTTAAAAGGCAAGGAATGATACTGTATCAGTTAATATTAGGTTTAACTCTATGTAACGGTTTAAAGCCCAGTGAAATAACAGTGGCTTTAAAAAGATTGCAGTTTGTTTCTCTGTCTCCTGAAAAGTCCTGACTTAGGTGGTCTGCAGCTGATTGTGGGCTCTGCAGCACTCAGGACCCAAGGCTCCTGTTGTCCTGCTGTTCTGCTTCATATGTTGCCTCGTGGTCCTAGATGGTTGCTTAGGCTCTAGCTGTCGTTTCTGCATTCCAGTCAGCAGGAAGAAGCGGGAAAGATGGGCTCCACGCTTCTTTATGAGTAAACTTTTGAGTGAGTGCTTGTCAGTGTCTTGCATTATATCTCATGGCCCAGTCTGTGGTCACATGGCCATAGCCAGCTGCAGGGTAGGCAAGGCACACGGAATGTGTGGGGCTCCCTGGAATGTGTCTTTCTTGCATGGAAATGTGGGGCTCATTCCTAAAGAGGAAGGGCAAGAAATGAAGGTTGGGATAAGTTATCAGTCTTTGCCATGGGACCTTTTAAAACTAAACCTGCAAGGCTCTGGGTTGCATACACCTATCCGTATGTGGGCCGTTTCCACTCAACCTTCTTGGGGGTCCAGCCCTAGATGATCAGAATCCTCACACCCTACCTTCGCCCTGCTCTGCCAGACCTCACAGCTCAGCGTGGCCTTGTGGTTTTGTATTGTTGGGCCTCGTTGTACGGGTCCTTTTGTGCACACCAACTTGTGTAGCTACAAATTGGTGGCAAAAGCCAGGGCTCTGTCTCAGGGCTTTGGACACCAGTGGTCCCTGAGGTGGCCTGGGGAGGTGTGGTCCAGAGGGTTCCGGCAGAGAACCTCATCAGTGCCAGCTGTCTTCATGGCAGGGCTTGTAGGAGTCACGGAGGTGGCGGTGACTCTTTTCAGACTCAGAGTCCAGGAGCCCTGTGCCCCTAGATGAGGTGGGCGTCTACCAGTGTACAGGGGCCCTGCAGGAAGCCCGTCAGCTGTGACCATCAGGGTGGAGAGCTGTCCCAGGCTGTGCAAGACACGTCTAAGTTGGCAGAAGACTGACCTGGAGTACAGGGCCAGAGGTGCCTGAAAAGGCTGAAATCATGGCTGGCCTCTGAGATCAATCCACATTTCTGCAGATGACTGTAGAGGAAAGGGATCCCATTCAAACCAGGCATTTTTTTTTTTTTACGGGGCGCACTGGTGCATTTTGGGATGAACTCTTTTTGTTTTCAAAGGGCTGCTCAATTTCTACGTAAAATGGCAGATCCGCAGTCCATCCAGGAATCGCAGAATCTGTCCATGTTCCTGGCCAATCACAACAAGATCACACAGGTAAGGCTGGTGTTTGCACACTCAGGTTGACGGGCTCAGCTGCCGGCTGGGCACCAGGCCCGTGCGTGAGTCTCTTGCTCTGCGTTTCAGTCTCTGCAGCAGCAGCTCGAAGTGATTCCTGGCTACGAAGAGCTCCTGGCAGACATCGTGAATCTGTGTGTGGATTACTATGAGAACAGGATGTATCTGACGCCCAGTGAGAAACACATGCTTCTCAAAGTACGTGTGTGGCACTGCCGAGGGACGGCCTTGCTCTTGTCAGTAGGCTGTGCTTGCTTTATCTAGAGTCCTTTTGCCAGCCTTGTCTCATTCGCTTGCTGTCGTGTGCGTGAACAGCGCCCTGCCCTTGCACACACCTGCACGACAGGCTCTCACATACCCACGAGTGTGTCACACGCTGACCCTGGGAGAACGTGCCATCCAGGAGATCTGGTCCAAAAATTCTCTCAGCATTAAGCTGCTCTATTGTTTTATTTTGAGACAGGGTCTTGCTCTTGACCAGGCTGGAGTGCAGGGGCACGATCACAGCTCACTGTAGCCTCAACCTCCTGGGCTCAAGCGATCCTCCCACCTCAGCCTCCCAAGTAGCTGGGACTACAGGTGCATGCCACCATGCCTGGCTAATTTTTAAATTTTTTGTAGAGAGAGAATCTTGCTGTGTTGCACAGGCTGTTCTCAAACTCCTGGGCTCGAGGAACCCTCCTGCTTTTGCCTCCGAAAGCTCTGTGATTACAAGCTTGAGCCACTGCACCCAGCGTTGTTTTTTTTTTTTTTTTTTTTTTTTTTTTTAAACAGGGTCTTGCTCTGTCACCCAGCCTGGAGTGCAGTGATGCAGAAGACACAGCCCACTGTATCAACCTCCTTGGCCCAAGTAATCTTTCTGCCTCAGGCTCCTGAGTAACTGGGTCCATAGGCACTGGCAGCAATGCCAAGCTAAGTTTTTGAATTTTTGTAGAGATGAGGTCTCAGTTTGCTGCCCAGGCTGGTCTTGAACCCCCGGGCTCAAGCAATCCTCTTGCCTTGTCCCCTGCAAAGTGCTGAGATTGCAGGTGTAAGCTACCACGCCCAGTCTTTAAGCTGCTTTGTGACAGAGGTTATCCAAGATTCTACTTGTCAAGGATGTGATTCCTAGGATTTCGATACCTGTGTCATCCATCACAATTAAAGTAGCCTTTTGTTGGTTCACCATATTCTTTATTTTCATATAATCTGTGTTTTCATCTGTGTTTCTCTTTATTTTGAGACAGAGTCTCGCTCTGTTGCCCAGGCTGGAGTGCAGGAGTGCAGTGGCGTGGTCTCAGATCGCTGCAACCTCGATTTCCTGGGTTCAAGCGGTTCTCCTGCCTCAGCCTCCAAAGTAGCTGGGATTGCAGGCGCCCATCACCGTCATGCCTGGCTATCATTTGCGTTCCTCACAGGAAAGATGGGCGGCAGTTCTATTTTTTACCTCTGCAGGGTGACCTTGGGGGACCCTTTGCTGGGTGTCCCACCAGTCCAGCCCCCCAGACTCTTCCTGAGCAGGAGAGCACTGGCAGGAGCTCAGGGCTGAAGGAGCACTGTCCATGGAGTGCTTCGTGACAGCAGAAACCTTGTGTTTGCACCAGCTGGTGTGGGAGCCCTGGCCACAAGCCCCTGTGGAGCACTGGAGCATGCAGTTGGCTAGTCCACATTAAGAATTTTTAGTTTCTGGCCGGGCATGGTGGTTCATGCCTGTAATCCCAGCACTTTGGAGGCTGAGGCGGCTGGATCACTTTAGGTCAGGAGTTCAACACCAGCCTGACCAACATGGTGAAACCCTGTCTCTACTAAAAATAAAAAATAAATAAAAATAAAAAATTAGCCAGGCATGATGGTGATGGGTGCCTGTATTCCCAGCTACTTGGGAGGCAGAGGCAGGAGAATCGCTTGAACTTGGGAGGCGGAGGTTGCAGTGAGCTGAGATTGCACCACTGCACTCCAGCCTGGATGACAGAGCGAGACTCCATCTCAAGAAAAGAAGAATTTGTAGTTTGCATACACGAAAATGTAACTGGTTACATGTGGCTACACATTGGACATTACTTTTAATGGCATAAAAACCACAGTTGCTTTTGCACCAAGCTAACAGCTCTAGGATAGCCCTACTGCTCGGGTTACGCTAGTATAGGATTTGTTTTTTTAGCTTCTAGCAGCCAGCCTAGAAACCCAGCCCCACTTTGTAGCACGGTTTCAGTGAGGATGAAGTGATGCATTCTGAGCACCAGACAAGCAGCCTAAAGATAGAGCTTTGTGATGCGTTTCGCATTGTGCCTTCGAAGTTGTCAGCTGTTACAGTGTAAGTCCTTATGGGTAATTAAATTTGCAGTTCTGAGCTTTATCACGTCTTTCATTTTGTGGCTTTTCAGGTGATGGGATTTGGTCTGTACCTGATGGATGGGAGTGTCAGTAACATCTATAAGTTAGATGCCAAGAAAAGAATAAACTTATCCAAAATTGACAAGTACTTCAAGGTGAGCTACATGTTTTTAGATCAATGTTTTTATTGACTCGTGTGCAGTGTGAATTTTGGGGAAGTGAGTCCTGTGTGAAAACCCTGTGTGAAACCGTGATCTACATCAGGAAATGCTGAGGCTGGATGGAGTTGGGGGCACGCGCTTTCTCCTGTCTGCAGAGGCAACGTCGCTCTGTCCTTCTGCGCTGCACTGGTTTTGCCTGGGTGGAGCTTTATACAAAGGGAATTGTCACCAGCCACCAGTTGGTGAGGTGCGTCCTGGAGGGAGCCTGTGGCTCTAACTCATAACTTTCCATCGTGGTGTAGCTTTCCATCTTACGACTACACTGTAACTTCTCTGTTCCAGTGTTGAGTGCCCACTGTGGGGTGCACACCCAGGAGGGGACCGGGGGTCACAGGGCGTGTCTGTTTTCAGGGTTAGTAGTTACCTACGGCCTGACGACTTTCCAGCACAGGTGTCCTGATCTGTGTTCCCATCAGCAGTGAGAGAGAACTCCCTGGTGCCACATCCTTGCCAGCACTGAGCACTATTTTATCTTGCGGCCTGGGCATCCTGAGGATGAATATGTCATTGCAATTGTATTGGCCAGTGTTTCATTGTAGGTTTGTTGATGTTTCCCTCATGGCCTCCCATGTTACTAGTGTGTTCCCTCTGTGGTGTGCCACTTCAAGACTTCTCATTTTTCCCTGTTGATTTGCAGTTCTTTATATACTCTGGATACATGTCTTTTGTTGGGTACAAGTGAGATTTTTTTTGGTTTGTTTGGATTTTTTTTTTTTTTTTTTTTTTTTTTCAATTCTTTTTTTTTTTTTTTTTTTTTGAGTCAGGCACTTGCTCTGTCATCTAGGCTGGAGTGTAGCAGGCCACGGTGATTCCTCCCACCTCAGGCTCTCAAGTACCTGTGAGTACAGGCGCTTGCCAGCATGCCTGGCTAGTTTCTAAACTCAGTGGTGACAAGGCCTCCCCATGTTGCCTAGCCCTGACCACCCGAAGTGCTGAGGTTAGAGGCCTCAGCCACTGCACCGGGCCTTAAGTTTTAACATACGCGTATTCTCCCCAAGAGGATCACCCTTTCACTCTTTTCCTAGCTTTGTTAAGATATAGTTGACAAATAAAAATTATATATGTTTATGGTGTACAGTGTGATGTTTTGATCCGCATACCTGTCGTGAAATGATGAATTCAAGCTGATCGACATGTCCATCACCTCACACGCCATTTTTGTGTGTGATGAGAACAGTTAAGCTCTGCTCTTTCAGCACATTTCAGGCTTTCAGTGCGTTATTAACCATAACTACTGTCCCACAGATGAGGTCTCCAGAACTTACCTGAGCTGCGAAATTGAAACCTGCATGCTTTGACCAATATATTCCCTTCCTCCTCCCACCTCCAATGGCTTTTTTGCCTTCTCGATGGTGTTGCTTGCTGAACAGAAGTTCGTAATTTTAGTATAGTCCCATAGATGAATCTTTTCATTAATGTCTGCCTAAATAAAGCTTTGTTGACATCCAGCTCATGAGACTTTTCTGCTGTGTTAGCTTCCAGAAGCATTCTGTTTCCTTTTTCATCTAGATCTGACCCCCCTGGAACTGGCTTCTGTGCATGGTAGGAGATGGGGGTTTCATGTCCTTGGATCCTTCCCAGGGTGGCTCCCCAGCTGGGCCTGCCCATTTATTGCAGAGCCCCTTGTTCTGCAGTGCTTCTCAGGTCATGAATCCGCCTGCGGCTCTGTCCAGGTTCTCTGTCCTGTCCACAAGGCTCCCCCGCTGTTCCAGGCCACACTGCCTTCATGGTTATAGCTCTCTAACAGGTCTCCTCATCTGAAAGGATGTGTCTTCCAGTTTTGTCCTTTAATACTGTGAGCCAGCTTGGCCGTAGAGATCCCCACCCGGCGCTGAAGGAATTGAGAGGCAGACACCCAGATAGAGCAGCAAAGTGGATAGTGCTGTCGGGGACAACAGCCTTCTGAGCAGAGAGCCTCAGGGGCTGACAGCATTCCAGGCTGAAGGCCCTGAGTAGACACTGATCCACGCATTTATTCTCTGAACAGGTGATGATTATTAACAATAATTGGTATTTTATCATGACACAAAATATACCAAGTAGGCAGCTAGTGCCTGCTTACCACTGATCACAGAGAAACAAAAATATTCTCCGCAAGGGAGCCACAGGGGCAGGGGCAGGTGTCTTATGTAATTGTTTTAACTGGTGTACGATATTTATACGTTGTCCTGCCGCTCAGGAATGCCCCAAGTAGTTTTCTACTCTGGGGCAGGGGTTGGCTAGGTTTTCCTTCCCACCGTTCTTCCTAGCAAACAATACATTCTGTCATACACTCAGCATTCATCAGTATTCATAAACTTAACGTTTCTCAACACTTCAAGATAGTCTCAGGTATCATCACTTCATCTTTGGAAATGCATTTTAGAATTGGTTTCCTGATTTACACACAATTCCCCCCGAGACCATTCTTTTCCTCCTGGAATATTGCTTGGGATTGACCATAGATCCGTGCTGAGGGAATGGACATTTAAAAAATAGGAACCCTTCCTAGGCACAGACATGATCTATTTCTCCATTTATTGAGAACCTTCTCTAGAATTTATGGGGTAGTATTTTTGTTTAGAGGTAGAATTTATGGGGTAGTATTTTTGTTTAGAGGTAGAATTTACGGGGTAGTGTTTCTGTTTAGAGGTAGAATTTACGGGGTAGTGTTTCTGTTTAGAGGTCTTGCACATTTTTTTTGTTAGATTTACTCATGCATTATTTATTTATTTTTGGTGCTATTGCGAAGTATTTCTCTTTAATTTTTGGTATTCTAATTGTTGCTCGTATATAGAAATACCGCTGATTTCTTCGTGACTGTGAATCTAGCAACAGGGTAGGCTAATTTTAACATTTGAATAGGTTTTGTAGATGTTGGTTTTAAAATTGTATTTTGTTCCTCTCAAACCGAATGTAGAAGTTACTTATGGTTCTTTTGTAATGAATTATTTGCAGAGGCAGCATTCAAACCAGAGTACTTAATAGCATTGCACAGTTTCCCTGTGCTTGTGTATTTGGTGACTAAACATACATAATGACCCTATTTTTTTGTTCTTTGAATACAGCAACTCCAGGTGGTTCCACTATTTGGGGACATGCAAATAGAACTGGCAAGATACATCAAGACCAGCGCCCACTACGAGGAAAATAAATCTCGGTAGGAGGAGAGAAGAGCCACCCGTGTGAGCTTTCTTCAGTGTCCTCAACATGCAGTTTGAGGACATCCTGCTTATTTATGTAGAGATAACACTGTTAACAATCCCAGGCTGGGGCTGAATGTCCAGTATTGTAGCCTCTTTCCCATATGTGGCTGTTTACATTTAAGTTTATTGAAAAATACAATTGAAAATTTCATATCCTTAGAACAGCCACATTTTGAAATGTTCAGTAGTAAGCTGGGTGCGGTGGCTCACCCCTGTAATCCTAACACTTTGGGAGGCTGAGGCAGGCAGATCACCTGAGGTCAGGAGTTCGAGTCCAGCCTGACCAACATGGAGAAACTCTGTCTCTACTAAAAATACAAAAATTAGCCGGGCATGGTTGTGCTTGCCTGTAATCCCAGCTACTTGGGAGGCTGAGGCTAGAGAATCACTTGAACCCAGGAGATAGAGGTTGCAGTGAGCTGAGATCATGCCGTTGCACTCCAGCCTGGGCAACAAGAGTGAAACTCAAAAAAGAAAGAAAGAAAGAAATGTTCAGTAGTTGGTAGCTACCGTGTTGGACAGCACAGTTATAGAACATTTTCATCATCCTAGGGATCCCTATTGGACAGTGGTGGGTGATAGTCTTTATAAAGGTTGTCTTAAAAAAAAAAAAAGAGGGCAGGGTGTGTGGCTCACACCTGTAATCCCAGCACTTTGGGAGGCCGAGGTGGATGGATCTCTTGAACTCAGGAGTTTGAGACCAGCCTGGGCAACACGGTGAGACCTCATCTTTACCAAAAAAATACAAAAATTAGCTGGGTGTGGTGGCACACACCTGTAGTCCTAGCTACTCGGGAGGCTGAAGCGGGAGGATCACTTGAGCCTGGGAGGTGGAGGTTGCAGTGAACCAAGATGACTCCACTGCAGTCCAGCCTGGGCAACAGATCAAGACCCTGCCTCAGAAAAAACAAGAAGAAACTGACAGTATGTCAGATGTGACATGTGCAGGCAGTGTGGCCCTAACTGTAAACTGCATACCATCAGCTCTGTGTGGAGAACCGCCAGCCCCACTATAGGGATCCACAGCACAGTTCCAGGTGCTGGCAGACCGTGGTCCTCGCACTGCAGACTCTACAGAGCCATCTGATCCTCAGGGGAGGCTTTCCTGCACTTTTACTGAGCACTGTGCCCATAGCCAACCTGTGGTCGCCATTCAGCCGCGATTTTGACAAAGTTGCATCTCAGTCTCGGGTTGAGAACCCTTTTCAGTAAAGGACAGACAGCAAATATTTGAGGCTTGACAGGCCACAGGTGGTCTCCATTGTGTATTCTTCTGTGGTTTTTAACAACGCTTTAAAAATGTAAAAGCTGGCCAGGCGCGGTGGCTCAAGCTTGTAATCCCAGCACTTTGGGAGGCCGAGGCAGGCGGATCACGTGAGGTCAAGAGTTAAAGACCAGCCTGGCCAACATGGTGAAACCCTTACTAAAAATGCAAAAATAAGCCAGGTGTGGTGGTGCATGCCTGTAGTCCCAACTACGTGGGAGGCTGAGGCACGAGAATCGCTTGAACCCGGGAGGCGGAGGCTGCAGCAAGCTGAGATTGCGCCACTGCACTCCAGCCTGGGCCACTGAGCAAGACTCCATCTCAAAAAAAAAAAAGTAAAAGCCGTTTGTGTGTCTCAGGCACCACGCCAGGCATCCTTAACTGTCCCCGTGCGGTGGCTGCCAGCACTTCTGCAGGTAACACAGGTGCTTTCTCTGTGCACAGGTGGACGTGCACATCCTCCGGCAGCAGTCCGCAGTACAACATCTGTGAGCAGATGATCCAGATCCGTGAGGACCACATGCGCTTCATCTCGGAGCTGGCGCGCTACAGCAACAGCGAGGTGCGCCCCACGGCGCGGAGCCACACGGGCCCCCGGGGGTCGCCTGTGTGTCTTAGCACCCAAATCTTAGGTTTCACTGCTCTGAAAACAGTTTACTACCAGATACAGTGACATGTCACACAATGACAAGGACAGGTGCTGATACACGTGTCGTTAGGCGTTTTCCTCTCTGTGGGAACGTCATCGGGTCCTCTTGTTAACCTGGATGGCACAGCCCACGGCACACCTAGGCCACACACCTATGGAGCACGTTGCTGTGCGGAAGACTCTGGGTAGTTGGAACACAATGGTATGTCTCTGTGTATCTAAACATGTCTAAACATAGAAAAGGTACAGTGAGAAGACGGTATCATGCTCTTCGGGACCACCGTCCGCACACTGTCATTGCCCAAGGGTGGTGCGTGACTGCACTTCGAAAGCACCCTTTGTAATTGACAAGGCAGTGAAATCCGTGTGGTCTCTGTTCAGCTCTACAAAAAGCATCTTTTTAAATTTTTTTCAGGAAAACATAATAGGGATCCCAAGAGAAAGGACAGAGACAAGATAATTAAGTAGTATTTCCTAGTCTAGTACCATGATTCCAAGCAACTGGAAAGATGGGTAGAGAAGGGAAGACACTGGAATGAAAGGGTGTTTCTGACCCGGGACCCCTTTAAGTCTAGAAAGGAAGGAAATCCTGAGGCCAGGGGTGAGCAGGAGCCTCTGGGCTGCTGTCAGGAGACCGCCCGGGGGCGTTGGGTCTGTGTGTCCAGGACGCGGGCCTGGAGTTGGGTGCAGAGGACAGGTGCCATCTCTCTAGCTCCTTCCAGCTTTGCAGCTGGGTTCGCCATGTCTGCGTTTTGGCTACTCCCATTCTCTCCACCCACCCAGGTTGGCTGGGAGCCACAGCTGCTGGCGTGTCCTTGCCGCAAGTTGCTGGCAGGGACCGCAGGTTTTAGGGCATATGCCCAGGCTGCTTTGCTGGACTGGTTGCTCTTTAAAGGGTCTCAGGAGGACTATTGACCTTAGCAGGGACAACTCTGTGGATGTTGGCCCCACCTACTGTTCTACTGCATGACGATGAGCACCCCTGTCCCCCACCTACTGTGGTTCCCAGTCATGATGTAACCAAAATGACTGACAACCCAGTAGTCTAGAAATCTTGGGTTATCTGCTGCTTCTAACAGACACCCCTGGTAAGTGTTTGGGCACGTGAGACACGGAGGCTGTCTGGGTGGGAGGGTGAGTGGTGAGTGAGTGAGTGGTGAGTGTGAATGAGAAGTCCTTGGACATTACTGGGCAATCGTGTAGACCTTAGGAACACTGTATGCTTAGGCTATGCTAAATTTTTTAAAAGTCATTTTCTAGCCAAGCGGTGGTTCACGCCTGTAATCCCAGCACTTTGGGAGGCAGAGGCAGGTGGGTCACGAGGTCAGGAGTTCGAGACCAGCCTGACCAACATGGTGAAACCCCATCTCTACTAAACGTAGGAAAAAGGTAGCTGGGTGTGGTGGCGTGCGCCTGTAAATGCAGCTCCTCAGGAGGCTGAGGCAAGAGAATCTCTTGCACCCAGGAGGCGGAGGTTGCAGTGAGCCGAGATTGCGCCACTGTACTTCAGCCTGGGTGACAAAGCGAAATTCTGTCTCAAAAAAAAAAAAAAGTCTTTTTTCTTTCTTTAATAGCAAATTAGCCTTAGCTTACTGTAACTTTTTTACTTTATATACTTTTCATTTTATAAAGAGCTTTTTGGGCCGGGTGTGGTGGCTCACGCCTATGATCACAGCACTCTGGGAGGCCACGGTGGGTGGATCACCTTAGGTTGGGAGTTCGAGACCAGCCTGGCCAACATGGTCAAGCCCCTTAGTTTTGGCATCTGACTGTAATTGGTTCTCTGGCATTGTCTAAGGTAACAAATCAGTTTTTTTCTGAATACTATTTTGAAGTGATTCCACTTTAGGTTTGTTGATTTTCTTTTTTCTGAAAGCTGAACATCCTGGTGAGGGATGCCAGCATAATTTGATTTATGTCATAATCTAGTCTTCAAAAAGCAATGCCAGCACTACTAATTACAGCGACTAGAAATTGCTTTAGGATTTATAGGCCGGGCGTTGTGGCTCATGCCTGTAATCCCAGCACTTTGGGAGGCCAAGGTGGCCAGATCATGGGGTCGAGATCAAGACCAACCTGGCCAATGTGGTGAAACCCTGTCTTTACTAAAAATAAAAAAATTAGCTGGACGTGGTGGCGCATGCCTGTAGTCCCAGCTACATGGGAGGCTGAGGCAGGAGAATCACTTGAACCCAGGAGGTAGAGGTTGCAGTGAGCTGAGATTGCGCCACTGCACTCCAGCCTGGGTAGCAGAGCGAGAAATACCAGATAGAGGTGATGGGGGGATGATGGCAGCAAACCGTCTTGTCATGTGTGTGCTAGGCGACAATCCTGCATGATCTGCACATGTGCCCCAGAACCTAAAGTACAATTTTAAAAGAAAACTGCAAAAAAATAAAAGAAATAGCTTTAGGATTTGTTTTGCAGGTGATTTTGCCCTTGAGCTTCTTGCTCAGAGCATTTTAAGTCACACCATGATTTTTAGAGCCGCTCGGGGGGTCTCAGTGGCTGTGCTGTGAACTCCTTACAGGTTCCCATCCAGCCGTTGTTTCATTTTGCTTTTGACTTCTAGGGATTGCATTTCCCATCTCATTTAAATCTGTGTCCTAATTACATAAAACATTTGCATGGTCCTGACATCCCATCTATAAAAGGAGGTCTATTCCAAGAAGCCTGCCTTCTCCATGCTGCCCCTTCCTCCCCGTACATCACATTTGTAACATTAGGAGGTCGTTATCTGATAGACACAGACCCATGTGACTTGGGTGTTGCCTTCCCCAGCCTAGTGGAAGTGTGCCAAGCCCACGTTCGTAACAGCCCCGAGCCTGGCCCGCGGTGCCCCCAGGTGGTGGCGGTGGCAGCGGCCTGTCCCTTGCTCTGCGCTCTACAGCACACCTGCGGCCACCGTTTTCCTTGGGGGAGGCCCCAGTGCCCACGACGTTTCATGTTTTCACGCATGTGACTTTGGGTGGATTTTCCGGGTGGATCCCCAGGGTGGGCGGAGCAGGCGGAAGGAGGGCATGGCTTTCTCACGGGACTGTACCCGCCTTGTGCAGGTGGTCACAGGACCGGGTGGGGGGAGGCATGGCTTTCTCACGGGACTGTGCCCGCCTTGTGCAGGTGGTCACAGGACCGGGTGGGGGGAGGGCATGGCTTTCTCATGGGACTGTACCTGCCTTGTGCAGGTGGTCACAGGACTGGGTGGGGGGAGGGCATGGCTTTCTCACGGGACCATACCCGCCTTGTGCAGGTGGTCACAGGCTCAGGCCGCCAGGAGGCCCAGAAGACGGACGCGGAGTACCGGAAGCTGTTCGACCTGGCGCTGCAGGGCCTGCAGCTGCTGTCCCAGTGGAGCGCGCACGTGATGGAAGTGGTAGGCCTGGACCCCCACCCCAGCACCCCCTCCAAAACCTCCTTGGGCACCTTATTCACATTAACTTTTGGTCTTTGGGCTTTTTATCTTTGGCCCCAGAAAGACAACCATCTATCAGCAGAAATGTTTCCAAGGTGCCTGAAAGTACATTTCATGTATGTGTGTTATAAACAAAGGGCCTCATTTTAAAAAACCTTGATGGAATTAAATGTATGCCATTACGATGGTCTTTAGGTCTCTCTTTTTTGAGACAGGGTCTCACCCTGTCATTGTATTGATGCATAATCGGGGTACGTAGTTTCAGGACACAGGTGATAATTTAATACAGGCATACAATTTGCAAGGCTCCAGTTGGTGTGATTATGCTAGAAGCATCCAAGTTCTTCTCTGTCTGTCCTGAAATGTACCGTAAATTATTTTAATGAACAGCCACCCTAATTGATCCATCCAACACCTGGTCTTATTTCTAATGTCAAACCGTATATTTGTACCCATTAACGTCTCTTTGTTCCCCGCATTTTTAAAGCCACATTTTCTCTTTGGAGCTCCAGCCATCAGTGTCTGAATATTTTTTGTTGAACATTAGTAAATTGTTCAGGTGCCATATAAAGATTTGGTTACCTGTAAGTTATAAAATATTTTCCCTTTTGTGATTTATTTTGATCACATAAAAATTATCAAATTGGAAGAGTACATGATCATTTGAAAGGCAAAATCTTTTTTTTTTTTTTTACTTATTATTTTAATTTTTATAGAGATGAGGCCTCACTATATTGCTTAGGCTGGTCTTGAACTCCTGGGCTCCAGCGATCCTCCCACCTTGGCCTCCCAAAGTATTGGGGTTATAGGCATGAGCCACCATGCCTGACACACAATCCTTTTTAAAATGAGGATGAAATGCCTAGAGTCTTAGATGCTCAGCACTCACTCTCCAGGCCATTTTGCCAGGTAGGTTTTTTAAACGAGACGTTACAGGGCCAGGGTGTTTTGTCCATCTGTGGAGTTGGATGGTGTGTGTGCCCTTGTGTGTGACTTGGGTTAGAAGGCCAGCCTTCTGGCTTTGGCCACCGTCATGTGAGTCAGACCAGAAGCCGGGCGTTTTGCACGCGGTAGGGAACATCTCTGCTCCTTCGGCCCCCACAGTATTCGTGGAAGCTCGTGCACCCCACCGACAAGTACTCCAACAAGGACTGCCCCGACAGCGCCGAGGAGTACGAGCGCGCCACGCGCTACAACTACACCAGTGAGGAGAAGTTCGCCCTGGTGGAGGTAGGAGGCTCGCCGCCCACGTCTCCACGCGCTGCCTGTTGACCCGTCGCTCCTGCGCGGGCCGCCCTCCGCATCTGGCAGAGCAGTCGGAGTAGAATGTGTTAGAGAAACGGTGGTTGTCGGCCTGGGTCTACACTGACAGCTCCGTGTGCGCGGAGCTGGACTCCTGGGCCTGCGTCTGGATGGAGAGGAGTGTCGGGTACGGGGAAGGGAGGTGAAGGAGGGGTGGCCCCTGCTTACTCCTGTGCTTGCCTCTAAAAGTTTTTGTTTTTGTTTTGAGATGGACTCTTGCTCTGTCGCCCAGCATGATCTGAGCTCACGGCCACCTCCATCTCCTGGGTTCAAGCGATTCTCCTGCCTCAGCCTCCTGAGTAGCTGGCATTACAGGCATGTGCCACCGCGCCCAGCTAATTTTTGTATTTTTAGTAGAGACAGGGTTTCAACATCTTGGCCAGACTGGTCTTGAACTCCTGACCTTGTGATCCACCCACCTCAGCCTCCCAAAGGGCTGGGATTACAGGTGTGAGCCACTGCACCCGGCTGCTCGTCATCTCTTAATCTATAAACTACTAATGTCCCCATTTTCATTCTTAATGCTGGGAATTTGTGTTTCTTGCTCTCTCTTTTTTTTTTTTTTTGAGACAGAGTCTTGCTCTGTTGCTCAGGCTAGAGTGCAGTGGCACAATCTCGACTCACTGCAACCTCCACCTTCCAGGTTCAAGCTATTTCTGGCTAATTTTTGTATTTTTAGTAGATACGGGGTTTCACCATGTTGGCCAAGCTGGTCTTGAACTCCTGACCTCAAGTGACCCGTCCTCAGCCTCCCAAAGGGCCGGGATTACAGGCGTGAGCCACCGCGCTTGGCCTGCTTCTGTCTTTTGTTGTTGTTCTTGCTGGACATTTGTCCGTTTTATTCCTTGTTTACTGAACAACTTTGTCTTTGTTGGTCACTCTTGATTTTCTGTTTCATTGATTTTTGCTTTATTTTTCTATTTTGGGGGGAGTTTGCCCTTTTCTATAAATTTGTGATGAATGTTTGATAATGACGATTTTTATCCTTTTTAGTTTTCCAATGCATGCATCTAAAGCTCTCAGTTTACCGTCAGCATGCCTTTTCCTTCTTCCTGTAGGTGTGAATAAGTAGTGTTATCATTTTCACTTAATTGGGTTTTTCCTCATTTGCTTTTCTAAATAGAACTTTTCTTTCTTGTTGATTAGAGAAGCAGTGTAGAATCATCCACAATTTTCCAAAGCAAGCACTCTGAAAACACAGGCATGGCATTAAGAAGGCGCAGTGCCTGCAGTGCCGTCACGGAGATGGCGCTGGGCAGTTGAGTGCATTTTCTTCCAGACTTTTTCTTTTGTAAAATTTTCATTATTTTAATTGCATATAGACCATGAGTCTTACATGAAAAGAGTCTATTTGGAAATTTTTTATATTATATAAGGATGAATTGGGCTGGGCGCGGTGGCTCAAGCCTGTAATCCCAGCACTTTGGGAGGCCGAGGCAGGTGGATCACAAGGTCAAGAGATCGAGACCATCCTGGTCAACATGGTGAAACCCCGTCTCTACTAAAACTACAAAAAAATTAGCTGGGCATGGTGGCGCATGCCTGTAATCCCAGCGACTCAGGAGGCTGGGGCAGGAGAATTGCCTGAACCCAGGAGGCGGAGGTTGCGGTGAGCCGAGATCGCACCATTGCACTCCAGCCTGGGTAACAAGAGCAAAACTCTGTCTCAAAAAAAAAAAAAAGGATGAATTAAAAGTAGACTGTCAACTTTTCCACCTCAAAATTTTATGAAAAAGAAAAACACCAAAATCACGTAAGCCATGTTTCACATACTTGTCAGAAACGTCTACATTAGCCCATGAATCAGGCTGTTTATAAAGCCGTAATGAGGAACACAAAAGGTGTGAATAAAACTGGAAAGCGATAGAGGGAGACTGTGTGAAGTATTGGAAAAACACATTTGCGTTCTTGTAGAGCGAACTTCAAACCAAGGTATCCAGGAGGCTGAGGCAGGAACTTCACTTGAGCCTGGGAGTTCAAGGCTGCAGTGAGCTATGATCACGCCACTGCACTCCGGCGCTGGTGACAGAGCGAGATTCTGTCTCAAAAAAAAAAAAAAGCGTTGGTTTTGAATCTGTCAAAAACTTTAAAAAAAAAAAAAACCCTTTTAAAATTATTACTGTGGACTGAAGACCATTTTCAGATGTTGAAGCGAGTGTTTTGTTTTGTTTTGTTTTGTTTGAAAAAGGGTCCAGCTCTGTCTCCCAGGCTGGAGTACGTGACATAGTCATGGCTCACTGCAGCCTTGAACTCCTAGGCTTGGGTGGTCCTCCTGCCTCAGCCTCCTGAGTAGTTTTTCAATTTTTTGTAGAGATGGAGTCTGCCCATGTTGTTCAGGCTGATCTTGAACTCTCGTCTCAAGTGATTCTCCCACATCAGCCTTCCAGAGTACTGGGATTGTAACTGTGAGCTTTCGTGCCTGGCCAAATAAGGGTTTTTAAGATTTTCCCAGATGTATTAGTCTTAAGTACAACGTTCTATTTAAAAAATAAAAGGAAGTGAATTATGTTTTACTGGTGCTATGAAATGTTCTGCTTCGGTGTCTTTTACGTCAGATGTCCACACGACAGGGTGGACTTGGGGTACGTTTGTCTTGCTCTGCCTCACTTGCTGCTTTCAGAGAGATTTCTGGGTCTCAAATGGCCATTGGGAAGTTGGCTGTAGAAATATTTATAAACTGCAAAAGCAGTAAGAAAGCTCATGCCCTTGTAAAGTTGTTTGTTCAGAAGTAATAAAGCACAGTGTAATTGCAAAATTACTGGCTGCAAACAGGGAAAAAATTAGCCACTGGCCGCATTTTTCTGTCCCAGGATTTACTCTGGAAGCTCTTTGTGATATAATTATGTTCAATCGAAGTCTTCAGGCTTTTTCTGTGAATGGTGATTCAGTGTCCCTGTGTTGTGACAATGTGGGATTTGGGCTACAACCTCTTGTAACTTCTTTTTCTAGTTCCTATCATGCCTGCTTTCCCAATTCTTTTTCTTCTTTCCCATTTGAATTCCGTCACAGGACGGTGTGCAGAGTGGATGCATGTGTGTTTTCAGTCAGATGCGTCCCTATCCTCCAGGTGCTCATGGTCTGATGGGGAGTCAGACGTGGGCAGTTGCATTGCCTACAGCTCTGGAGAAGACATTTTGGGAGAGGGCAGCTGCAGGGCAAGAACGTGGGAGGGCCTGGGAGGTGCTGTGGCCGAGGAAGAGCAGCCCCCAGCAGTGCCGCCCTAAGAAGGGCCGTCCCTGTGGCTGTCCCCGCAGGTGATCGCCATGATCAAAGGCCTGCAGGTGCTGATGGGCAGGATGGAGAGCGTGTTCAACCACGCCATCCGGCATACCGTCTACGCCGCGCTGCAGGACTTCTCCCAGGTGACCCTTAGGGAGCCACTGCGGCAGGCCATCAAGAAGAAGAAGAATGTCATCCAGAGGTCAGCCTTCCCCACACCCCGTGCCCGCCGCACCCACACGTCCTAGGATGAATGTGGGTTCAAACAATAGGAGTGTTAAATTCTCAAAAATGACTTTAATACATTCACCTTCAACCTCCAGATGCCCTCTTGGTGAATTACCTCTAAAAGTCATGCATGGGTCCAATTATTACCCAAACAGTGGACATATAAGTAAACTGCAGAATGTCCGTGCGAGGACCGGGACAAGGTGCATTTATCCCGGGCTCACAGTGCCTGTGGCTTGTGCATGGTGTCCATGGGGGTCTCCGCACGGTGGAGCCCTGTTGGTAATGGGGTTGTGTTCCAAACCTGTCGAGAGACAGACCCAGGCTCCAGTTATGTGGGCGACTTCACATCCCTCTTGGTTCCTGGGACAGCTGGCTGTAGGCAGGTGGGGCCCAGCTCTGCTGCTGGCGGAGGCTGTGCTCTGCCCTCTCCCTGCCCACAGCATGACTCCCAGCTACCTCGCTGCTGCCCGGGGCTAACAGATGCCAACTGCAGCTCAGGACAGTCTTTTGGGAGTAGCAGTGCTCTCCAGAAGGCAGCGTGCTTTTAAACTTTCCTGTTGGGCTGGTCCATTACCACCTCCCTCCACAGCCCCCAGAGGAATTTGTATTTTCTTGGGGGCTGTTCTGAGATGGTAGTTGGGCGAGGAGACGCTGTGATTGCAAGGTTGGGGGTCTCCACCTCTGGGCCTTGCTGGTAACTTGGCGGGGCGTTCAGTGTCCTGCAGGCCATCAGGAAGACCGTGTGCGACTGGGAGACGGGGCACGAGCCCTTCAACGACCCCGCCCTGCGGGGCGAGAAGGACCCCAAGAGTGGCTTTGACATAAAAGTGCCACGCCGCGCCGTGGGACCCTCCAGCACTCAGGTTCTCGTCCCTTGAGCCCCCCCTGCACCCTCTCCCTGGGGGGACCCACCCTGAGCTGTGAGTGGGTTGGGCTGGCGAGGTGGGGGTGAAATGAGGTCCCCGTTGCCTGCTCAGACAGAGCAAGCGGCGCCTGTGGTTTCTGCTGCCCCTGTTTCCCGCCTGAGTGAGTCACACCTTGACTGTCAGATGTGTCACGTGCACTAAGAAGTCTGACTCGATTTCAACTGTGTCCCAAAAATGTGGGCACCAGTGCACATGTCCTGTGTTTCTTGATGGGTGTTTGTGTCTGTGTGATCTTTACGAATAACTGTCCCACAGGTGGGGCGTGGGAAACTGAGGCCCTGCTTGGTGTCTCGTGGTCCTCTCTCCTGGTGTGTTCAGGCCTCCCCAGGGTGCTTCTCACGACTTTCACGCCGGTTTTATCCGCTCCGCTGCGTCTGTCCTCTGTCCTCGGGCTGGTCTTCTCCCTCATCTCTCTGCTGGAGGCTTTTAATGTCTTTGGCACTCTCTGGAAAGTCACCAGCAGTGCACACTGCCGGCTCTGCAGGAGGGTCCCGGGGACGGCCGCCCTCCCACCTCCCTCTGCGTGCGTCCCATGTCTCTCCCTGCCTGGAGAGTGTGTCTCGTGACTAACGTCTCTCTCCTGCCTCTCCCTCTGTCTGTCTGTGTCTAGCTCTACCTGGTCCGCACCATGGCCGAGTCCTTGGGCTCGGCCGAGCTGCTCAGGCAGCTCAAGTCTCTGGGCATGGAGAGGCTCTTGCATGCGGTTAACACGTTTCTGAGGCAGTCCTGCACCTACCTCCCCCTTTTAACCTTTGGTGGTAAGACATCGTTTGTTTCTCTTGACGTTTCTCACGGAGACAAGCTGCTCCACCGCAGGCCGTTCTTTCCCCGAAGCAGCAGCAACGCAGCCGCGCAGGCCGGCCCCGGACCCTCGGGGAGCTGGTGCGGGACCCTCTCGGCCAGGGCGTGGCGGAGCCGTCCTCCCGTGGGCTGAGTTTGGCGTCACTAATGTACCGTGTGTATTTTCTCCCCCACAAATGTTTCCCTGGACAATCCAGCTTTACATGGTGAGAACCATGCTGGAGTCCCTCATTGCAGACAAAAGTGGTTCCAAGAAAACCCTGAGAAGCAGCCTTGAGGGGCCCACCATATTGGACATTGAAAAATTTCACCGAGAGTCATTCTTCTACACTCACTTGATAAATTTCAGTGGTAAGAGACACTGCTGACCAGCGTCCGGCCCAGCATGACCTAACGCCACTAACATGTCTAGAATGCTTCCACCTGCCTGACCATCCCCCACCCCGTCCCTTGGTGCACCCAGACGGTGACGTGTCCTGCCTTCTGTGGCGGTGGCAGTGTGCCCCTGGCCTGAGCTTGTTCCACAGGGCGTGGCCCCTGTAAGGCTAAGAGCTGAGGAGCCGGGCTGGCCCCGTGACATGAACAGAAAATCTTTTCAACCCATGCAGGGTCAGAAACACAGGCAAAGGTAATCTGGTGCCTGAGCTGAGACACAGGCATTGGTAAACACCAAAGGCCGTGACATGGGGGAAGGTAGCAGGCGCCCTGTGCCAGGCGAGCCCATCCTGGGGGACACCCGGCCCTGTTACTGGCCACCGGTGGGTGCACTCTCTGCCCTCTGTGTGTCTGCCCGTGTGCTCATTGAGCTGTCCGTGTCCACCTCTTGCTCAGAACAGGAGCCCCGCTGTCTTGGCTGGGGTGCTGCAGGTGTGGAGGAACTGGCACCCCTGCTGCTGTCGCCTCCGTGGAAGGACGGAGCCGAGCGTGGCCTCCTTTTGCATTAGCCGGGCGTCCCTGAGGGTGCCTGTAAGGGTGCAGCCTGGACGCTGCTTTTTATACTGAGTAAAAGTAAAGAAGTCCCATTTTTACGTCTCCTTTTGAAAAGAACATTTTTAGGTCAAACACAGTGGCTCACACCTGTAATCCTACCACTTTGGGAAGTCAAGGCACGAGAATCACTTAAGCTGGGAGCTTCACACCAGCCTGGGCAACATGGCGAGACCCCCATCCCTACAAAAAACACAAACGTTAGTTAGGTTTGGTGGCACCTGCCTGTAGTCTCAGCTACTCGGGAGGCTGAGGCAAGAGGCTGGCCTGAGCCCAGTTCAAGGCTGCAGAGAGCTGTGATCGTGCCACTGCCCTCTAGCCTGGGTGACAGTGAGAGACGCCCTGTCTCAAACAAACAACAACAACAACAAAAAAACACTTTCTCCTTGGATCCCACTGAAGGGCTCAAAAGGTTGCTGAGGTGGCTTCGCCTGCAGCCATGCCCAGCCGGTCCTGTCTCTGGTGCAAGGCCTCAGTGACCCCTTCTGCCTCATGTCCACGCCGCATGGCTTGCAGCTGAGGGAGGCGGAGCTGGTGCCAGGCACACAGCCCCTCGTGTCGTCTCTGTAAAGGTTTTTCTGCTTGGGGGAGATAACACGTTGTCTTTGAACCCGCCCAGAAACGCTGCAGCAGTGCTGTGACCTCTCGCAGCTGTGGTTCCGCGAGTTCTTCCTGGAGCTGACCATGGGCCGCAGGATCCAGTTCCCCATCGAGATGTCCATGCCCTGGATCCTGACAGACCACATCCTGGAGACCAAGGAGGCGTCCATGATGGAGTGAGTGTCCCGCGGGCTGTCTCGGGCCTTTGCATGTGGCCACCAGGGGTCCTCAAGGTGGAGGAGGGGCCTGGACTGTTTTTAGTATTTTATGTGAAATCATGTCTCTGGGCCTGGGCAAAATACCAAGACCCAGTCTCTGCAAAAATAAGAAAACTTAGCCTGCTGGCGTGGCTGAGCGGAGGATTGCTTTGCCACTGAAGTTAGAGGCTGCAGTTAGCTATGACTGCACCACTGCACTGCAGTCGGGCCACGTAGCACGAACCTGTCTCCAAAAAAAAACAGAAGGCATGTTTCCTGAGGTAAAGCTTTAGAGATTAATACAAGTAACCAGTTTCTTGGCCTCAGAGTGGAATCGAGTGCCCAGGCACTAGAACCAGCTACGTTCCTGCTTTGCATGGGTACTGGCTGGGGCCTGAGGCCTGAGCCTGGACCAGAGAGGTGGATGAAGCTGGGCCTTCCCAGGCCTTCGTAATGCAGGCCCTGTGAGCATGCCCGGGAGCTGTGTTGCAGGAGCCCCCGTGACCTGGCCTCTCGTGTGCTGCAGCCTCTGACCCAGGTGAAGCGGGGAAAGGAAGTATTGATCAAAGAGCTTTGTTCTGGGGGTCAGGACTGAAGTCTTTGAAAATGTGAAGTCCGGGTAGGGGAAAATGCTTGGAAAAGGATACGTCTTACAGGTAGCGACCCAGCGGCTCTGTCTTCTGAGCACCACGAGTGGGAAGCTCTGAGTTCCTGTGTGTCAGTCCTCACACTTCCCTCGTGGTGCCCGGGAGGTGGTAAGGACAGTCGCCTTCCACTCTGTGGCCCTGGCGTGGCCATGCCATCCGTGGGCAGAGCCTCTGACGGCTCATTTCATAGCATTGGGGTGGCGTGAGGAGCTGGAAGCAGCCCAGAGGCCTCCTCTAGGCATGGGACTCCTTGTCCCTGGCCATGGCCTTTGTCCGGACATGAGGTAGGGGGAGACGGGCCTTCAGCCATGGGCCCACGCCGGACATGCTCCTGGTCAGCTGTGGAATCCAGAACCTTCATCTTTGTTCTTCTGTTGTTATTTTTCATTTTTTTGATTGTTGTTGTTGTTTATTCTTCTCTCTTTCTTTCTTTTTTTTTTTTTTTTTGGAGACAGAGTCTCAGTCTGTCACCAGGCTGGAGTGCAGTGGCACGATCTTAGCTCACTGCAACCTCTGCCGCCTGGGTTCAAGCAGTTCTCCTGCCCCAGCATCTCAAGTAGCTGGGACTACAGACACCCACCACCATGCCACTTAATTTTTGTATTTTTGGGAGAGACGAGTTTTATCATGTTGGCCAGGCTGGCCTTGAACTCCCAACCTCAAGTGACCTACCCACCTCGGTCTCCCAAAGTGCTGGGATTACAGGCGTGAGCCAACACACCTGGCCTATTCTCTCTCTTTTTTTTTTTTTTTTTGATAGGGTCTCACTCTGTGACGCAGCCCATAGTGCAGTGGCGTGATCTCGGCTCACTGCAGCCTTGACCTCTCAGGCTCCAGTGATCCTTCTACCTCAGCCTCCCAAGCAGCTGCGACTACAGGTGTGCGCCACCATGCCCAGATAATTTTTTCTACTTTTGTTAGAGACACAATCTTGCCATATTTCCCAGGCTGGTCTGGAACTCCTGACCTCAAGTGACCCGCCTACCTCGGCCCCCAAAATGCTGGGATTATAGAAGTGAGCCACCAAGCCTGACCCTTGGAGTTCACGCTTGAAATAAGAAAACAACTCAATTTACTTGTTGTTGAAAAGAATGCTGTGTACTTGTAGTGAGATATTTTAAAGCCTGGTAAATGAGAAGATGCAGGCAGGTGGAGGACCTTGTCCACGTGTGGCTTTGAGTGAGCGTGTCATGTCCCAAGCGTCCTCACTGCCTGGTGGGTGTGGTGGCCACCTCAGGTGCAGCCACCAGGGGCTTTCCCAGGAGCACCATTTGGTGTTGGAAGTGAAAATTGCTCTTCCTTACACGAGAGGTAAAAAATGGCGTTTAGTTTCTGAGGCAAGGAGGCTGTGGGAGCCACGAATGCGTGGCGGAGGCTGCTGGTGATACAGCCGCTGTCCCCTGCAGGTACGTACTCTACTCCCTGGACCTGTACAATGATAGCGCCCACTACGCGCTCACCAGGTTCAACAAGCAGTTCCTGTACGACGAGATTGAGGCTGAGGTGAGGCCCACGCAGCTCCATTTCTGCTCGTTTCCTGTAACTAAATCTCCTTTCTCATTTTGTTTTCGTCTAAGTAATAAACTTTTTTTAAAATACAAGACAGTGTAAGCCACGAAGCGAGCATGTGGCGGCGAGCCCTTCCTCTGTGGATCTGCTCCCGTGGCGCGTGCAGGCTGCGCTTGTCCTCCTGACTGCGTGTCCTCGCCTGTTTTTGGTTATGAACGTGATCTTGCTCTGAAGTAACTCCTGTTTCATTTCTCTAGTCTTTTTGTTTCGGATGTTGTAAATGGCACTCTGATGCACCGCCTGGTGTCATATGATTTCTATAGGACAGATTCCCACAGGTGGAATTCTAGTGTGTGCACATCTGAGGAGGTGAAGATTACTCCACCCATCGCCTCCTCTGCCTCCTCAAAAAGACCACCTGCAATGGTTCTTCAGGGAGATATCCAGGTCCCAGCACTGCAGGGTGGGAGGAGGGCAGAGATGCCCTTCTTGGCCCTGTCTGCCGGGCACACTGGGCCCTGGGTCCCGCTTGCCACCAACCACAGGTACTCTCCTCACAGTTCCAGGAGGTAGTGCTAGCCCCCTCTGCAAGTAAGGGTCTTTTGAGGGTGTCTCCTGACCAACCTCACACCCAAGGGCCGCTTTGTTCCAGGGAAGGCCCAGGAGCCGGCCCTCCGTGGTGGCTCCCTGAGTGCACAGTAAGCGGAGCTACGCAGGGTGGGGAGTCACCTGCAGTGCACAGCAGCCCCTGTGGTCGCTGCACATGGTGAAGACAGACTTGTTCATTCTCTCTTGCAGTTAAGAGAATGGACTATTTTTCTCCCTCAGTGAGACTGGTTCTGGTCCAGTTTTCTGTGGCAATGTGGTAGTCACTCCTGGCCACGCTGCAGTTGATTTAGTGTGTTGTTGTTGGACAGTAAGATTATTGCTAGTTTCTTTTGGCTTTTTGTTTTTTGTTTTTTTGAGGTGGAGTCTTGCTCTGTCACCCAGGCAGGAGTGCAATAGCGCAATCTCTGCTCACTATAACTTCCACCTCCCAAGTTAAAGCAGTTCTCGTGCCTTAACCTACCAAGTAGCTGGGACCACAGGTACGTGCCACCAGGCCAGGCTAGCTTTTTTGTATTTTTAGTAAAGACACAGTTTCACCATGTTGGCCAGGCTGGTCTCAAACTCCTGACCTCAAGTGATTTGCCCACCTCGGCCTTCCACAGTGCTGGGATTATAGGTGTAAGCCACCACGCCTGGCCTGATTTCTTTTTCCTAAGAAGAGCCTCAGGCTGGGTGCGGTGACTCACTTCTGCAATCACAGCACTTTGGGAGGCTGAGGCAGGTGGATCACCTGAGTTCACAAGTTCAAGACCAGCCTGACCAACATTCTGAAACCACATCAATGCTAAAAATACAAACATTAGCCCGACACGGTGTGGTGATGGGCACCTGTAATCCCAGCTGCTCAGAGGCTGAGGAAGGAGGATCACTTGAATCTGGGAGGCACAGGTTGCAGTGAGCTGAGATCGCACCACTGCGCTTTAGCCTGGGCAACAGAGCAAGACCCCGTCTCAAAAAAATAAAAGAGCCTCAGATAGTTGCCTGAATGAAACATTTTGTTTTTCAACTTGTATTTTGATCTTGCTTTAGGGAATCAAACTATAACATGTACTTTCTTTTTCTTCAGGTGAATCTATGTTTTGACCAATTTGTTTACAAGCTGGCAGACCAGATATTTGCATATTACAAGGTTATGGCAGGAAGGTGAGTATCTGGTGTGTGATTTTGATTCAAAATGTTGCATAAGTTGATCGGACATTCCCATTACAATTTATAGTGTATGAAAAAACCTGTCTTCCTTCTATGCTAGTTTGCTTCTTGATAAACGGTTACGATCAGAATGCAAGAATCAGGGAGCCACGATCCACCTGCCGCCGTCCAACCGCTACGAAACGCTGCTGAAGCAGAGGCATGTGCAGGTGAGCGGGGCCGGGCTGTGGTGGAGACAGAGCATGCATTGAAAAAACTGGGTTTTCAGCTGGGCGCGGTGGCTCACACCTGTAACCCCAGCACTTTGGGAAGCCGAGGAAGGTGGATCACTTGAGGTCAGGAGATCGAGGCCATCCTGGCTAACACGGTGAAACCTCGTCTCTACTAAAAATACAAAAATTAGTCAGGCGTGGTGGCACACACCTGTAGTCCCAACTAATCAAGTGGCTGAGGCAGGAGAATCAGTTGAACTCAGGAGGCAGAGGCTGCAGTAAGCCAAGATCGCACCAGTGCACTGCAGCCTGGGGGACAGAGTGAGACTCCATCTCAAAAAAAAATCATAATAAAAAACGTAGGCATTGAAAGACACTTCGTTTCTATTGGGTCACCTCACACACAGGGAGCATCTGCAGCATTCTCTATCTGCCCTGCGGCTCCTGGGGGCGGGCATAGCCTGGAGGAGGCGGCCCTTCTCCAGGAGCCCAGAGGCTGGAGCTTAAAAAGAACGAAGGTGAGAAACACTCAAGCACCAGACAGGACTTTCTCCTGGCCAGCGGAAGAATTTAAAGATACATAGCACTTATTTTTTTACAGTTTTTTTACAAACTGATACACATTGCATGCCTGTATCGAAACATCTCATGTACCCCATGAATATATGCACTTACTGCGTACCCACAGACATTTAAAAAAAAAAATTAGAAATTAAAAGTTACATTACATGCATAAAACTAGTACAATGTGGAAAACTGTGAAAAAAATTGCATTTAATTCTACTGTCTATCCATCAGCAATCACCAGGCACATTTTGGGACATTTTCCACCAGGGCGTTGTCATATTTTTATGTGGAAACAGCACTGAAGGATGGATATGTGCCTAGTACGTTGAAATAGAGATGCAGTAATTTTCTTATTTATTATCATAACACCTGTAAAAAGACACACCAGACTGCTGTGTCTGTGGGGAGATGGGTCCCGAACATCATTGTAAAGGTTGTCGTTACCAATAGACCAGCTTCTCCAGGGTCCCTGGTGAGGCTTTTATTGCTTTTGAGCTGCTCCTGTTCACTCGTTCCCTGTGCACACCAGCTCCTCGGCAGGTCAATAGACCTCAATCGCCTGATCACCCAGCGCGTCTCAGCAGCCGTGTATAAGTCCCTGGAACTGGCAATTGGACGATTTGAAAGTGAAGACTTGACCTCCATAGTTGTAAGTACTGACAAATTTTACTTTGCCCTATGGATAAATCGAAGTAAGAGCAGGTCCAGTTGTTGTGTAGGTAGTAAAGGAGATGCACGCATTGAGCATGGCCTATCCCAAGCCTCTTTTCAGCATCTACATTCAGTGTTCACAATGCTAAATTGACCTTCACGAACAAATAACGGCAGTCTTGAAAAAAATCACCAACTGTAGCAAAAGGTAGCACACCACTTAACGTTTATATTTTAGTAGTAATGAGCTAGAAGATAAAAATGTTTAACTTTTTACCGAATAATCACTAAAAGATGTATATTTTTGGAAGTGAACCTGATATGATAAAATTTATACGAAGGAATGTCAGAAGTCCAATGCAAATTCTTTTTCTTGAGTAAATTGAAAAACAAAGCATTCTTTTAAATGGAAAAACTTGGATGAAAACCATAAAAATTGACCAGGCACAGTGGCTCACGCCTGTAATCCCAGGACTTTGATAAGCAGAGGCAGGCAGATCACCCTGAGGTCAGGAGTTCAACACCAGCCTGTCCAACATGTTGAAACCCCGTCTGTACTAAAAATAAAAAAATTAGCCAGGCATGCTGGCGGGCACCTATAATCCCAGCTACTCAGGAGGCTGAGGCAGGAGAATCATATGAACCCAGGAGGCAGAGGTTACATTGAGTCAAGATCACGCCACTGCTCTCCAGCCTGGGTGACAGAGTGAGACTCTGTCTCAAAAAAAAAGCAGTAAAAATTAGTTCCTTAAGCAGTCTAGAGATTTCCTGTAATCACCACTCGATTATAAGTATTTGATAAAATTGTATAAAATCATTACAAAGTTTACTTGGTAAAACAAGCTGTGAAGATTAGCAAGTGCTACTTTGACTTTTAAAAGGTTAACAGGGGAGGAAACTCGTCCCCTCTTAGATGTCAGAAATATATGTCAGTAATAAATGAAATAGCGTGGTGTTTTTTTGGAAAGCAAAAGTTAACCAGCCCAGAGGAACAGAGCAGAATAGGGTACTTCACCTGGAAAGCTGGGGAGGGGCAGTCATGCTGGTCATGCTTGTCCTCTTAATGGAAGGGAAGAGCAGAAGTTACCTCCATAGGACTCAGCTTCTGATTCCAAGTAGAGTGCAGTGGTTTGTGGCAGGCCAGCAGTACTGCAAAGGACAACCAGGAAGGCTGAATAAAATTCAAAAATCAAATGGGAAAGCCATCCCAGAGCTGCAAGTCCGTAAGGATGGGAGGGACCACAGTTCCAGAGAGGGCAAACCCCTCAGACCAGAGTTTGGGGATTACAGTTGCTTTTGCAGAAGAGGACAGCAGGCGAAAGAGCCAAGCAGCAGAATCTCCAGAAGCAGAATTTCCCAGGCTCCTTGTGCTGAGGGTTAGAGACCTGCTGGGCTCCTAACTGAAAGACGACTAGAAGCCAAACTAGAGGTACACAGGGTCTCACCGGAACTGCATCCCAGCCTTCACTCAGTTCTGTCCCTAGTGGGACCATGGTGTTCAGGCCCCAGTTCTATATGCCTTGCAGGGGAGAGCAGGGGTGTGCTCTGTGAAAATAACTGCTGTAGGAGCCTCCACAGTTTTAAAAATGTACAATGCTTAGCACTCAATTAAGAATTCCTAGACACAAAAGAACCTATGATCACTCCAAGAGAGAGGATTGACAATATAAACAAACCCTTTGGTAATACTGACTTAGCACACAAGGACTTATCATAATTCTGATTAATATGCCCAAGAAGATGGAAGAAACGATAGATTAAAGAGATAAAAAGGAAACTTCCTTTTTTCCCTTTTTTTTTTTTTTTTTTTTGTTTTTTTCCTCTGTCACCCAGGCTGGA
>NW_016107707.1:1932814-1935090 GCF_001604975.1 Cebus imitator | reverse complement strand
GCCAGGATGGTCTCAACCTCCTGACTTCATGTGTTCCACCTGCCTTGGCTTCACAGAGTGCTGGATTTACAGGCGTGAACCACCACACCTGGCGAAAAAGGAGGGTTTCATCAGAGAATCAGAATCTATAAAAAAGAATCAAATAGATATTCTAGACATAAAGAACATAATAATCTTGATTATGTATGTAGCAATTTGGTTTGTTTTTGTTTTCTATGTCATGCTTTTTTTGTTTTATTATTTTTTATTTCAGTAGGTTTTGGAGGAACAGTTTGTGTTTGGTTACGTAGATGAGTTCTTTAGTGGCGATTTCTGGGATTTTGGTGTGCCCATCGCCCAAGCAGTGTGCACTGTACCCAACGTGGAGTCCTTTATCCCTGACCACCCCACCCTTTTCCCTCGCGTCCCTCAAGTCCATTGTATCATTCTTATGCCTTTGTGTTCTCATAGCTTAGCTCACACTTAGGAGTGAGAACATAACGATGTTTGGTTTTCCGTTCCTGAGTTACTTTGCTTAGAATAGTGGGCTCTGATTCCATTCAGGTTGCTACAAACGCCATTATTTCATTCCTTTTTATGGCTGAGTAGTATTCCATGGGTATATATACCACGTTTTATTTATCCATTCCTTGATTGATGGGCATTTGGTCTGGTTCATATTTTTGCATTTGCGAAGTGTGCTGCTATAAACATGCAGGTGCACGTACCCTTTTTGTATAATGACTTCTTTTCCTCTGGGGAGACGCCCAGGAGTGGGATTGCTGGATCAAATGGCAGATCTACTTTTAGTTCTTTGAGGAATCTCTATACTGTTTCCATAGTGGTTGTACTAGTTTACATTCCTACAATAGTGTAAAAGTGTTCCCTTTTCACCACATTCATGCCAACACGTATTATTTTTTTAGGTTTTGATTAAAGATGTTCTTACAGGAGTAAGGCAGTATCACATTGTTGTTTTGATTTGCATTTCCCTGATACTGATGTTCGGCATTTTTTTCATATGCTTCTTGGCCATTTGCATGTCTTTTCAGAATTGTCCATTCGTGTCCTTAGACCACTTTCTGATGGGATTTTTTTTTTCTTGATGATTTGAGTTTCCTGTAGATTCTGGATATTAGTTCTTTGTTGGGTGCATAGTTTGTGAATATTTTTTCCCACTCTGAGTTGTGCTGAATTCACTTACCAGGTCTAGGAGCTTCTTGAATGAGCTTTTTCTAGGTGCGTGATCATATCATCGGCTAACAGTGAGAGTTTAACTTTTGACTTTGTTTACTGTTCTGATTATTTCTTTGGCTGTGCAGAAGCTTTTTAGTTTAAGTCACGTCTATTCATCCTTGTTTTTGTTGCATTTGCTGTTGGGTTCTTGCTCTTGAAGTCTTTGCCTAAGCCAGTGTTATCTTCTAGAATTTTAATTGTTTCAGGTCTTAGATTCAAGTCTTTGATCCATCCTGAATTGCTTTTTGTATAGGGTGAGAGATGAGGATCCAGTTTCATTCTTCTGCATGTGGCTTGCCAGTTATCCCAGCACCATTTGTTGAATAGGGTGTCCTTTTCCCGTTTTTGTAGTTTGAAGTCAGGTAATGTGATACCTCTAGATTTGTTCTTTTTGCTTAGTCTTGCTTTGACTATATGGGCTCTTTTTTGGTTCCATAGGAATTTTAGGATTGTTTTTCTACTTCTTTGAAAAATGATGGTGGTATTTTGATGGGAATGGCATTGAATTTCTAGAGTGCTTTTGGCAGTATGGTTATTTTCACAATATTGATTCTAACACCCCCCCATGAGCATGGGCGGAGTTTCCATTTGTTTGGGTCATCTGTGATTTCTTTCAGCAGTGTTTGATAGTTTTCCTTGTAAAGGTCTTTCACCTTCTTGGTTAGATATAGTTTTGAGAGAGAGAGAGAGAGAGAGTGTGTGTGTGTGTGTGTGTGTGTTATAAAAGGGGTTGAGTTCTTGATTTGATTCTCAGCTTGGTTGCTGTTGGTGTGTAGCAGTGCTACCGGTGTGTGTACATTAATTTTGTATCCTGAAACTTTAAAATTCATTTATTGGTTCTAGGAGCTTTTTGAATGAGTCTTTAGGGTTTTCCAGGTATGTGATCATTCCTCTTGACCAGTACAGATGCCCTTTATTTCTTTCTTTTGTCTGATTGCTCTGGGTAGGACTTCCAGTAGTGTATTGAGTGAAAAAGGTGAAAGTGGACTTCCTTGTCTTATTCTCGTTCTCAAGGAGAATGCTTTCAACTTTTTCAGTGTAATGTTGCAGTGGGTTTGTAA
>NW_016107707.1:1885807-1932764 GCF_001604975.1 Cebus imitator | reverse complement strand
CAAGTCTTACTCTGTCACCCAGGCTGGAGTGCAGTGGCGGGATCTTGGCTCACTGCAACCTCCGCCTCCCGGGTTCAAGTGATTCTCATTCCTCAGCCTCCTGCGTAGCTAGCATTACAGGCACGTGCCACCACACCAGGCTAATTTTTTTTTGTTGTTTTTTTGTATCTTTAGTAGAGACGGGATTTCACCATGTTGGCCAGGCTGGTCTCAAACTCCTGACCTCAGGTGATCCACCCACCTGGGCCTTTCAAAGTGCTGGGATTACAGACGTGAGCCACCATGCCAGGCGGCTTTTGTTAATGAAAGGTATGTCCCTTCTATACCGCTTTTGCTGATGATTTTAATCTAAAGAGATGCTGAGATGCTGGATTTTGTCAAATGCATTTTCTGTGTCTATTGAAACGATCATGTGATTTTTGTTTTCAATTTTATTTATGTGGTGTGTCACATTTATTGACTTGCATATGTTAAACGATCCCTGCGTCTCTGGCATGAAACCCACTTGATAATGGTGAATTATCTTTTTATTTATTTGATATGCTGTTTGATTTGGTTAGTTATATTTTGTTGAGAATTTTTGGATCTATGTTTGTCAGGGATACTGGTCTGTAGTTTCTTTTTTTCTTACATTCTTTCCTAGTTTTGGTGTTAGGGTAACCCTGGCTTCTTGGAATGATTTAGGGAGTAGTCCCTCTTTCTCTCTCTTTTGGTATAGTGTCAGTAGGATTGGTATCATTTCCTCTTTGAATGTCTGATAGAATTCAATCTTGCTGCTTGTTATTGGTCTGTTAGGGTATCTAATTCTTCCTGATTAAAGCTAGGAGGGCTGTATCTTTCCAGGAACGTATCCCTTGCCTCCGAGTTTTCTAGTTGATGCACACAGAGGCATTCATAGTAGCCTTGCAGGATTTTTCTGTTTCCATAGTGTCACTTGTAACATCCCCCATTTTGTTTCCAATTGAGCGTATGTGGATCTTCTCCCTTTTCTTGGTTAGTCTCACTAATGGTCTGTCTGTTTTGTTTATCTTTTCAAAGAACAAGTGTTTTGTTTCATTCATGTTTTGTGGTGTTTTTCGTTTGTTTCAGCTTCATTTAGTTCGGCTCCGATCTTTGTTATTTCTTTTCTTTTGCTGGGCTTGGGTTTGGTTTGTTCTCGTTTCTCCAGTTCTTTGAGGTGTGACCGTAGGATGTTTGTGCTCTTTCGGAACTCTGATGTAGGCATTTAATGATAAGAACGTTCCTCTTAGCACCACTTTGGCACCGCAGGTTTTGCTAGGTTGTACCATTATCACTCAGTTCAAAGAATTTTTAAATTTCCTTCTGGATTTCATTGTTGACCCAACGATCATTCAGGAGCAGGTTGTTCATTTCCATGTATTTGCATGATTTTGAGGGTTCCTTTTGCAGTTGGTTTCTAGTTTTATTCCGCTGTGGTCTGAGAGGGTACTTGATAAAATTTTTAGATTTTCTATCATATGGTCTGTCTTGCAGAATGTTCCATGTGCTGATGAGTAGAATATATATTCTGTAGTTGTTGGGTAGAATATTCTGTAAATAACTATTAAGTCCATTTGTTCTAGGGTATAGTTTAAGTCCATTGTTTCTTTGTTGACTTTCTTTCTAGTGCTGTCCATGGAGTATTGAAGGCCCCCACTATTATTGTGTTGCTGTCTGTCTCATTTCTTTGGTGTAATAGTACTTGTTTTATAAATTTGGGAGCTCCAGTGTTAGGTGCATATATACTTAGGACTGTGATGTTTCCCTGTTAGACAAGTCCACTTATCATTGTATAATGTATGTCCCTCTTTGTCTTTTTTAACGATGTTGCTTTAAAGTTTGTTTTGTCTGATATAAGAATAGCTACTTCTGTTCACTTTTGGTATCCATTTGCATGGAATATCTTTTTCCATCCCTTTACCTTAAGTTTATGTGAGTTCTGACGTGTCAGGTGAGTCTCTTGAAAAACGGCAGAAACTTGGTTGGTATCAATTCCGCAGCTCTGTATCTTGTATGTGGAGCGTTTAGGCTGTTGGCATTCCGCGTTGGCATTACGATGTAAGTACTATTCATCATGCTAGTTGTTGCCTGAATACGTTGTCATCTTTTTTTCCTTGTGTTATTGTTTTATAGGTTCTGTGAGATTTATGCTTTCTGGAGGTTCTGTTTTGGTATAATTTGAGGATCTGTTTCAAGATTTAGAGCTCCTTTTCACAGTTTTTCTAGTGCTGATTTGGTCAGTGGTAAATTATCTCACTGTTTGTCTGAAAAAGACTGTAGCTTTCCTTTATTTATGAAGCTTAGTTTAACTAGCTAGAAAATTCTTGGCGTGAAAAATGTGGGAGACGAGGGATAGAGGAGATGAGAGCAGGAGTCGTGTCACGAAAGACCTGTCTGAAGAGAAGATGGCAGAAAGACCTTCACGTGGACAGAGCACCAGCCTGCCCCTCTGGTGTGCCACCACCTACGCATGCCAGAGCTAGGGCCAGAGCCACGGGGGGCATCAGTGGGCCCCCCGCCCAGCCACGGCTCCGGGGATCATCTCACCACCCCCAGCTCAGACTCCTAGCTTGCGGAGTCTGCATCTTCAGGATTTCATCAGAGCTAGTCTGCGGTCAGCTTCAGTGGGCTGTCTTATCACCTTCTCCAGGGCGCAGTCACTGCGATCGCGGCCACACGTCGTTCCCACTGGGCGAGCAGGGGAGGTTCACAGTCCACATTTTCTAACGGGTCCTTTCTCCCGTCATCCAAGGAGCTCCGGGTCCAAGAACTGATTGAGGAGCCATGATTTCTTTTATGATGGTTCAAGTGAGACTTGTATTTGGTAGACCCAGGTTTTTCCCTTAATCCACATCAAATGAGACTTCCAAAGGCTGATCATTTGTTCCAGCCCCGGGGACACCACAGTCCGTTAACCAGCACCAGCATCCCTGTGCGTGGGCCAGGCCATTTGAGTACACGTGGGCTGTGCTGCCCACCACGGGGCACCATTGGAGTCAAGGAGCCCAGGCTCAGGGCTGACAGAGAAGAGCTCCCACAGAAGTCTTCAGAGATGCCTGAGATGAGATCAGGTTTGATGGAGCTGGAACAGCAGGCCCTGCTGACTCTGGAACTGAATAAATCAAAATTCCCCCCTCACACAAAGCTGCCCACGGGAGAAGCTGCTGGGAGTAGCATGCAGGCTGGTAAGTGTCAGGACGGTGGGAGGGGAGCCTCAGGCAGGTCTCAGAAGGCCTGAGCCAGCGCTGTCACTGTCGGCCCTGGCCCACCCACTTCCTCTTCAGAAGCGTGAGAAGGCTTATTTCACTTCCAGTCGAGCCACAGGTAAAGACAGTGGTCCAGTACGCTTTAGACACGTTACAGTAACAAAGAAAATGTGCGTGCACAGCGGTGTCCCTACAGACAGTGGAGGCACATCGTAGAGACACCACAGACTGTGGAAACCGTAACATCATCTTCCACAGTGAGCCAAAAGAAATGAAGAAAGTAGTAGTTGCTCTGAAAGAATAATATAAATCAGAATTTTTAGAAATCCAGAAATAAGGTTATTGGAAAAAAAAGTTTTGAAAAGAAAAATGATAAAAACTCATGAAAAAAATTAAAAAGAGAAAAGAATATTTCAAAACTGCAGACCTACACCAGAAACAACACAATGGATGAGGACTGAGAAATAAGAATGAAAAGAGGAACATTTTTAAAATCAAAAAGAAATAAAGCAGAAAAAGGCGTTGAAGCCTGGGCGTGGTGGCTCCCGCCTGCAATCCCAGCACTTTCGGAGCCTGAGGGGGGCGGATCACGAGGTCTGGAGTTCAAGACCATCCTGGCTAGCACGTTGAAACCCCTTCTCTACTAAAAATACAAAAAATTAGCCGGGCATGGTGGCAGGCACCTGTAGTCCCAGCTACTCGGGAGGCTGAGGCCGCAGTGAGCCAAGACTGCACGGTCGCACTCCGGCCTGGGTGACGGTGAGACTCCCTCTCAAAAAAGAAAAGAAAGGGAAAGAGAAAGGGTTTGAGAGGAAACGATTCAGAAGGTGGATGATGAAGATTCAGTGTACCTGTCAAGACAGATTCCTCAAGAAGAAAACCAAAGCAATGCAAGGGGCCGACTGGCATTTATTTCAAGGAAATATCGATAACATAGAAGACACCTTAAAAGTGTCTATTAAAAGCATATATCAGGAACTTGGTAAAACCAGCCCAAACTGGTCAACACTAAGAATTACTGCATCTTAGGCTGGTTAAAGATAAGAAAAGCAAATCATAAATAAGAGAACGATATTGCAGTGAAAGTATTGGACTTTGCAGGCGAAGAAGTCGTCTTTGGGCTGTCTGAGCAGAGCAGGCAGGGAAGGAAAAGTCGATTGTCCTCAGACCTTTGCCAGAGCCAAGGAAAGGAAATGTGGGTCAAGGGTTTGGTCGCCAGCCTCATCAATCTTCTAGGAGTAAAGGCTGCAGACAGATGGTGACGGACGTGCCGCGATCAGGAGGAGCGTTGGTCCCTGGAGAGCAGACCTTGGCTGGCAGACGCTGGGCGCTGGCGGCACGGCACATGTCCCTTTGAGCATCTCTGCACCACAGAGCAGGGCCCTGCATGTTTTCCTTCGAGTCAAAGAGGCTGGGACTCAGAAAGAGACCACGTCCCCTCTGAGACGCCGGGTAGAGCCTTTACTTCTGGGGCAGCCTTCTGCGAGTGTCACTTGGTACAGGCCATGGTGTTTCCGTCGGCATTGGCCAGATACGATTTCGAGTAAAATCATTGGTCAAGGCCTTGACCAAGGCCATTACTGTCCAGTAGAAATAGAATGCAAGTCATATCCGTAATTTGAAATTTTCCCATAGTCACATTAGAAAAGGAAACAGGTGAAGTTGTTTTTAATGACATACGTAAGCGAACCCCGTTTTATCAGTTCACAGCCTCATTGCTGTGGCAGTGTAACTGAGGTGGACCTTAGGCTAGTCTCTCGCTTCCTTCTCAGTCTTTGAAATCTGGTCTCAGGTGGGAGCAGCTGAGCTGCGGCCCCGGCGGCCGCATTGGAGGGTGCAGCCTGGACAAGCTCCAGCAGCTGCACACATGAGGGCTTGCAAGGCCTGTGGGGACGGGCGCACGTGCCTTACCACCCATGCGTGCCCTTCAGCGACTCCAGGCGCCCCAGAGGAAGCCGCTCAGCTCCAACAGCCGGGGAGGCACACCGCCGGCTGGGTTGTGCTGCAGGGCAGGGCGGGGGCTCAGCGGGTGCGTGCGGGGAAGGGTGACAGGAGCAGGCCATGCGTACACTCTGCCCCAGAGGGTACTGGACGGCAGAGGTCGGTGGCATGGAGGTGAGTGCAGTGGAGAAAGGCATGCCCAGTGGGGGTGATGGAAAAAGTGGGGTGCCAAGAAGCAAGCTGCTGTCGCCTCTCAGAGCCCGCGCTCTCCCGGGGCTGCCTCGTGCAGCCCTGCCAGGGACCATGAAGCCCGGGTAGGATCAGAGGCCGCCGGCGCCTCCTTCCTGTCTGGACCAGCTCTGTCCCCCACCCCTGTCTTTGGTCCCGCAGGAGCTGGATGGCCTGTTGGAAATCAACCGCATGACCCACAGGCTGCTGAGCCGGTACCTGACGCTGGACAGCTTCGATGCCATGTTCCGGGAGGCCAACCACAATGTGTCGGCGCCCTACGGGAGGATCACCCTGCACGTCTTCTGGGAGCTCAACTACGACTTCCTGCCCAACTACTGCTACAATGGCTCTACCAACCGGTGAGCGTGCCTGCCATGCAGGCGCCCGCAGGGGAGGAGCTCGGGGACCCACGCCCCGCAGGCGTCCTCCATGCCACCAGGTCCCTGCCTCCCCACTCTTTCTGCTCCCCATCACGTCTCACAGCACGCAAGCCACGCGGGCCCTCCATTGGCTTCCGTGTCCACCCTCGCGTGGACAGTCACTGCTTTGCACATGGAGCTTGAGTGGGGCTGCATCTCCTGGCTTGCCGTCTGCCTGTCGGTGGAAAGGGGGTGCCTGCTTCTCGTGCTTCTGTACTGGGATGTTGGGATTTGGGGCAGCCACCCTCCCACCCGCCACCCATGGTGCCACGGTGTTGGACGACATGAAGTGATGTGATTGGTGGTGAAATGGTGGATGCTGGCAGTACCCTGAGTTCAGCCTCCTGGTGGGGCCCGAGTCCTGGGACAGCCCTGCCTTGGGCTCCGCATGCCGGGCAGCCGCCATTCTGGCTGAGGTTCCTTCTCTGCACGGTGAGCTTGGCTCGCATACGGTGTCAGCGTGTGCCAGGAACGTGTGCGTGTGTCACTCACCATGCCTTCCCACAGACACCAGCAGCCTGGTTGATGACTGGGGCCCCAAGCAAGGTGCCTGGCTGCTGAGCTCCATCCATAGATAGAGCGGTGTAGGTGCGTGCACACAGGTGTCAGGAGCACTTTTACACGAGTGCTGTGCTTACTCCTGGATCTCCGTGTCCCACCCACATGTGGCTGAATTCTCCCGACTCAGGCCCAGAGTTTTGTGTCTCGTGAGACAGGGTGCCGAGCTGCGAGGGCAGAGGAGGGGAGCAGCTGTCCCACGGGCCAATTCTGCCTGCTGTGGCCGTTGTCCGTTCAGGACCCCTGGGGACAGGGCCGCGTTTCCTGTGGGACCCTGGGTCAGTGTCACTGAGGCCATTCTCCAGGGTCGTGGCCTTGAGCTGTGGGCTGCAGGTGGTGGTACCCGGCTTGGCTTCTCAGCTCAGGGGACCTCCAGGCTGGGCTGGAGTGGTCCGTGGCAACCAAACTGTGAAGACTGCCTCTGTTTAATTCACCTGGACGGTGCCCACGTGCCTCAACATTTTTAAAAGATGTTTATGCTTGGAATTAATTGAACAAATATTCTTATACAAGTAATGCATCAAAATCATAGAAAAATGAGAAATCATAGATACATAGATGAGAGAAAAATTAGTGAACTCCCCAGAGGTTTCCTTGGTAGAAATGTATTTGTCCTCTAAAGCAAGGCATGGGTGGCCCTCAGCCCCTCCATCCCCTGAGGCAGCACCCCTGCAGGACCACATACATCACAGCAGCAGAGAAGGATGGCCGGGCACCTCCTTCCCCACACCGCGGGAGCTGACTTGAACACCCAGTGCCATGTGCGCAGCTGCTCGGGGCCGTCTGGGGGGTCTTCCGCCCAGGCAGCCGCGCGCGTCCGCACCGTGGGTAGCAGGAGGCCCCTGGATACATAGGGGTCCTGGACACATGGGGGCCCCTGGACACAGGCAGGCTGGCTCCATCTTATCTGGAACCCAGTTTCACGTGTGTCACCTGTTTGCCCAAGAGACCCAGAGCTGCTTCCTTGGGCAGAAGTCAGCATGCAGTCACCTGAGCCTGCTGGTGGCCTGGTGCCTGGGGATCCTTGAGGTGCCATTCACGGGGAACCCTCGCTTGTCACAGGGGCATTTTCTGCAGAAAAGCTCCAGTTTACTCAGCAGCCTCCACCTTCCGTGAGTGTTGGTAGAAGCCATTGTGCCCGCGTTTCCCACAGGTCTTCTGGGGGAGTCAGGAAAGCTTTGTTCTCTGGTAAAGGCATTTTAAAACAGGATTTTGTGTATCCAAGTTCTGTGCTGAATCCTGAGAACACGCACAAAACGATGTTACCCGGGATTTTAGTCCCATGCCTGAGGGTTTTCTGAGAGCTGCTTGACGCAAGCCAGGACTTGGCTTGTTGCCTGGCCTGACTTGCGGCTAGTGAGTTACTGCCTCGTGGTTCTGGGAGGTGACTTGGGGGCCTGCCACTGGAATTTAACCTGTACATGAATCAGCGTGCGATAATGCTGCAGCTCTGGAAAGAAGCTGGCAGAAGGGTATTTCCTCAGGTCCAGAGTCAGGCCTCTTTGCCGGAAGGCCATAGATGGGGGGTGTGTCCTCAGTGAGGCACCCCGGAGCCCAAGGCTGCACCTGTCCCCTCGCTGCTCGTGGTGACTTCTGTGCCTGGGGTGTGGTGATGGCTGCCCTGTGTCGCCACTATCATGTTACCATTTTTCAGTTTAAAAGTTATAAATAATTTGTAGGGAGATAATTTGAGATGATATAAACTCCCTCATTAAAATTTGACCCAGTCATTTTAGATCTGTTGACGATTCCTTCCCGAATCAGTTATCTTCACACTGCTGGTGCTTGATCAGTGAGTTGTGGTTTGGTTTGTGTTGTTTTGTTTCGAGATGGAGTCTTCCTCTGTAGCCCAGGCTGGAGTACACTTAGGCCATCTCGGCTCACTGCAGCCTCTGCCTCCCAGGTTCAAGGGATTCTCCTGCCTCAGCCTCCCGAGTTCCTGGAATTACAGGTGCATGCCACCACACCCAGCTAATTTTTATATTTTCAGTAGAGACGGGGTTTTCCTATGTCAGCCAGGCTGATGTCAAACTCCTGCGCTCAGGTGATCCGCCTGCCTCAGCCTCCAACGTGCTGGGATTACAGGCACGAGCCACCGTGCCCAGCTGAGTTTTAACTCCTTCACTCTCTCTGCAGGAATTAGCTGGCATTCTGCTGTACTTGGTAGCGTTTCTAATTATTTGCTTATTTGTTCTAACCCAGGGTTATCACCCGTTACTGTGGAGTTTCAGGCCGGGGTGGGTGCAGTTGGGGCAGTGGGTGCCGCCTGCTTGGTTTCGGTCTCCTGGGGCCGTCTCCACCGCTCTTCCTGCGCGGCTGACCTTCAGCATCACAGGATGTTCCAGGCTCATCCTGTCCTTGTCCTGTGCGGTCCTTGCAATCTGTCATTTCTCCGATTCCTTCCGGTGCAGAATGGCATTTAGAAACGGAGTCTGGGTGTGATGGGTGCTGATTGCTTTCGGGGGTGTCATTGTTTCTAGATGCTCTTAGGGGTCAGCGCGAGCACATCCTCACATCTGGACTGCCTAGGTTCCTGTGGTTGCGACATATGGGGCGGCTAAAAGAACAGACTCTATTCTCTCACAGTTGTGGAGTCCAGAAGTCCGACGTCAAGGTGTCAGCTGGACCATACGCCCTCTGAGGCGCCGGGTAGAGCCCTTACTTCTGGCGGTGGCCTCAGTTACGAGTGTTCTTGGCATCACTCCAGCCTCCTGTCTTCACTGCTGTTCTCCCTGTGTGCCTCTGTCTCTGGGTCTCCTTTCTTCTCAGAAGGACTTTAGTCTTACTGGGTCAAGAACCTGCCGTGCTACTCCTGCATGACCTTGTCTGAAGCAGGCACATATGCGGTGACCTTATTTCCAACAGACTTCACATTCTCAGGTACCATGAGTGAGGACTGAGCATATCTTTTTCAACAGAGTCTCACTGGCTGGAGTGCAGTGGTGCGATCTTGGCTCACCACAACCTCCGGTGGGTTCAGGCGATTCTCCTGCCTCAGCCTCCTGAGTAGCTGGGATTACAGGTGCATGCTACCACACCTGGCTAATTTTTGTATTTTTAGAATAGATGGGGTTTCACCGTGTTGTCCAAGCTGGTCTCAAACTCCCGATTTCAGGCAATCCGCCCACCTCAGCCTCCCAAAGTTCTGGGATTACGGGCATGAGTCACCACACCCAACCAAACACATCTTTTTCAGAGACACAATACAACCCATAGCACATGTGTACGTGTGTATTAGTCATTTTCACACTGCCAATAAAGACATATCCGAGACAAAAGGAGGAAGTTTAAATGGACTTATGGTTCCACATGACCAGGCCTTACAGTCACGGCGAAAGGGGAAAGGCACATCTCACATGGCAGCAGACAAGAGAGAGACCTTGTGCAGGGAAAATCCCCTTTTAAAACCATGAGATCTCGTGAGACTTATTCACTGTCGCAACAAAAGCATGGGGAAGACCTGCCCCTGTTATTCAGTTAGATCCCAGTGGGTCCCACTCATGACACGTGGGAATTGTGGAAGTTACAATTCAAGATGAGATTTGGGTGAAGACACAGCCAAACCATATCAATGTGCATGTTTATTTCTATATAGTTATCTGTATTTTAAAGCTATGAGTTTATACGGATATTTCCAATTCCAGTTCAACACTGCAGAGTTTACTCTTCTCCCTTTCCCTTTTTCTGACCTCCTTAAACACTGAGAATCCTTGCTTCATTATTATTAGTATATTACTCATTTGCTCATTCCAAAAAAACACAGAAAGTAGTTTCAGAATTGCTACTCTGGGCTGGGGGCAGTGGCTCACACCTGTAATCCTAGCACTTTGGGAGGCCAAGGCAGGAAGACCTCTTGAATCTAGGAGGTCAAGAGCAACCTAGGCAACATAAGGAGACCTCGTCTCTCTACAAAAGAAAAATTTTTTTGAGACAGAGTCTCGCTCTGTCACCCATGCTGGAGTGCAGTGGCTCAGGCTCAGCTCACTGCAACTTCCACCTTCCAGGTTCAAGTGATTCTCCTGTCTCAGCCTCCCAAATAGGTGGGACTACAGGTGCACGCCACCATGCCTGGCTAATTTTTTGTATTTTTAGTAGAGATGGGTTTTCACCGTGTTAGCCAAGATGGTCTCGATCGCCTGACCTCTTGATCCACCCACCTCAGCCTCCCAAAGTGCTGGGATTACAGGCGTGAGCCACCGCGCCCGCCCTGCAAAAAGTTTTTAGAAATTAGCTGGGTGTGGTGGTACACCCCTATGGTCTCAGCTGCTTGGAAGGCTGACATGGGAGGATCACTTGAGCCTGGGGAATCTAGGCTGTAGTGAGCCACAATCGTGCCACTGCACTCCAGTCTCAGCAACAAAGCAAGACCTTATCTCAAAAAAAAAAAGAAAAGAAAGAATTGCTAATTTTTCCATTATGAAACACAAACCTACCAACTGCAGTTCAACATTTGTTATCAAATTTTGTCTTTAGATTGAGAATATATAGAAAATACTGTGTTTTACATTCTTTAGCCAGGCATGGTGGCATGTGCCTACAGTCCCAGCTACTTTGAAGGCTGAGGCAGGAGAATCGCTGGAACCCAGAAGCCGGAGGTTGCAGTGAGCTGAGATTGTGCCTTTGTACTCCAGCCTGGGCAACAGAGCAAGATCTAAAGATAGATAGATAGATGATAGATAGATAGATGATAGATAGATAGATAGAATAAAACTGCATAGATAGGCAGGTAGATAGATAAATAAAATCTCTGGAATGATAGAGTAACAGGGATGGATTTATTCTTTCTCCTTAAGTGGAAAGCTGGACACGGCACGTGGACCGACTGTTCAGTCTCAGACATTTCCCTGAGGGGAGGGAAGCGAGTGGGGAGGTGAGCCTCCCTGGCTTTCCATCCAGAAGCAGTTTCTGGAGCAAGTTTAGAGAGAAACAGTTCAAGTACAGCTTGGAAGTTCCTGCTTGGTAGAGGGGACAAATTGGAACTTGGGGAAGCTGAGGCAGCTGGGATTGGCAGGGTGGGGTGTGAGAGAAGAGAGAGCTTAACAGAAACAGGTCCTGAAACCACATAGGTGTCCCATAGGCTTTGCTTGAATACTAAACTGTGCGTGTACCGGGGAGCTGTTAGCTGAATGATTCGCAGCAGTCACCCAAGGGTGGGACGCTTCTGAGTTCCTACCAGCAAGAAGAATGGAACCTTTCTGAGGTTGGGCACGGTGGCTCACCTGTAATCCCAGCACTTTGGGAGGCCAAAGCAGGCAGACGACTTGAGGTCAGGAGTTCGATACTAGCCTGGCCAACATGGTGAAACCCCACCCCTACTAAAAACACAAACAAGTAGCCAGGCGTGGTGGTGGGCACCTGTAGTCCCAGCTATTCGGGAGGCTGAGGTGGGAGGAACCTGGGAGGTCGAGGCTGCAGTGAGCCAACAGCCTGGGTGGCAGACTGAGACTCTATTAAAACAAAACAAGGGCCGGGCGCGGTGGCTCACGCCTGTAATCCCAGCACTTTGGGAGGCCGAGGCGGGTGGATCACGAGGTCAAGAGATCGAGACCATCCTGGTCAACATGGTGAAACCCCGTCTCTACTAAAAGTACAAAAAATTAGCTGGGCATGGTGGCGCGTGCCTGTAATCCCAGCTACTCAGGAGGCTGAGGCAGGAGAATTGCCTGAACCTAGGAGGTGGAGGTTGCGGTGAGCCGAGATCGCGCCATTGCACTCCAGCCTGGGTAACAAGAGCGAAACTCCATCTTAAAAAAAAAAAAAAAACAAAACAAAACCCTGTTGAACACCCAGGTGTTCACTAGAGGTGCCAGAGATACTGAACTATGCCACCTCTAGAAGTGCCAAAAACGCATCATGACAAGATCCAGCAGATTGATGAGTCAGCTTTCTGCCCCCCGCCAAGACACTCAAGACTGTAAAAGACAGTGACAAAGTCAAGACAAGCACCATGACACTGAAATGCCCACCACCCAATCTAGAATTACTAGATATGCCAAGAGCCAGGAAAATGCGACCCATAACCTAGAGGAAAATAAGTCTGTACAAAACAGACGCAGAAATGACAGAGATGAAGGAATTTGCAGACAAGGGTGTTCAGACACCAATTATGCATGTGTGTAAAGATTCAGAGTAAAACATTGCAGAGAGAAATGGGTGTTGGAGAAAAGAATCGAGTGAATTAAAGCTGAAATGCAGTATCAGGAATGCAAAATTACTTGTTGGGCCGAATGCCAGATTAGGCTTTGCAGAAGTTCAGTGAGTTTGTGATTATAACAATGGAAACTGTCTGAACTGAAGCACCAAAAGAAAAACATGAGAAGGGCCTCAGCAAACTGAGAGACAAGGTCAGAGATTCTAATATGCCTGTGATTGGAATCCTGGTAAGAGGCTGTGGGTGGGCAGAAGAGATTTCAAAATTAATGCCCCTGAATTTCACAGATTTGATGAAAAGTGATAAACCTACAGGTACAAGTAGCTCAGTAAACCTGAAGCAGGATCAACGCAAAGGAAAAAGGGCAGCGGGCCCAGCACTAACCAGGGCAAAATCAGGCTAGAGCTGAGCCTCAGTTTACCCGAGGCACGTGCATTGGGGGCTTAGGTTGTTGGTGCTGAAGCTTAGTTTTCCTCTCGGGGTTGCAGTGACTTTGTCTCACTGCAGGGTCCTCCCTGAGACTGCCGTTGCTGCAGACACCAGCCACACATTTGGGGCCCTTGGGACCACCTTCACTTCCAGCCAGCAGGTGACGGTTCAGGATCTGCCCTCAGCAGCTCAGGTGGCAGGTTCACAGTATTCACTGAGCGTGCCCTAACACGATTAGTCACTTCGAGGAAAGGATGCACATTAGAAGGACGTGCAGGGCAAAGCCTGGGAGGTTCCGTGTGCAGAGCTTCCCGTCCTCAGGGACGCGGGATGCTCCTTGGTACTGCCAGCCCAGGATGCTCACTCTGGCTGTGGTGTCCAGTTTTGTTGGGGCTTCATTGCATGGGCACAGTTGTCTGAATCACCGGCCGCATGGCTGAGCTCAGCCTCCAGCCCCTCACCTCCCAGGAGGTCGGTGGGTTCACCAGGCACATAGCTCAGGCCGTCTTCCTGGTGTGGCCAGCCCCTTGTTGAGTCATCTTGCTAGCGATGAGATTGGTGTGGCCTTGTGATGCCAGTCATTCCGTCACTCAGAAACCAGCGCGTAGAGGGAGCCTCCTGGAACTGGGCCAGAGGCCACCAAATCCTACCGAGTCAGTCAGTATCTAGACTTGATAAATCCAGAAGTTGTAGAAATGTATTATTTAGAAATACAGAGGCCAAGCACAGTGGCTCACACTTGTAATCCCAGCACTTTGGGAGGCCAAGGCAGGCGGATCGCTTGAGCCCAGGAGTTCAAGACCAGCCTGGCCAACGTGGCAAGACTCTGTCTCTACAAAAAAAATACAAAAATTAGGCATGGTGGCCTGTAGTCCCAGATACTCATGAGGCTGAGGTGGGAGGATCACTTGAGTCCAGGAGGTTGAGGCTGCAGTGAGTCAGGATCACACCACTGCACTCCAGCCTGGGTGACAAAAAACGTGTGTGTGTGTGTGTGTGTGTGTGTGTGTGTGTGTGTGTGTGTATGTAGTGTGTGTGTGTAATTGTGTGTGTGTAGTGTGTGTGTGTGTGCGTAGTGTGTATGTAGTGTGTGTGTGTATGTGGTGTATGTGTGTATATGTATGTAGTGTGTGTGTGTAATGTGTGTAGTATATGTGTATGTAGTGTGTGTGTATATGTAGTGTGTGTAGTGTGTGTATGTAGTGTGTGTGTGTATGTAGTGTGTGTAGTGTGTGTGTATGTGGTGTGTGTGTATGTATGTGTGTTTGTGTGTGTGTGTAGTGTGTGTGTGTAATGTATGTGTATGTAGTGTGTGTGTATATGTAGTGTGTGTAGTGTATGTGTATGTGTGTGTATGTAGTGTGTGTATGTGGGGTGTGTGTGTGTATGTAATGTGTGTGTAGTGTATGTGTATGTAGTGTATTTGTAGTGTGTGTGTGTGTAGTGTGTGTGTGTGTAGCGTGTGTGTATGTAGTGTGTGTAGTGTGTGTGTGTATGTGGTGTGTGTGTGTGTGTGTGTGTGCCTGTCTGTGTGTATGCAGACGTAGAAAAGCCTCCTGTAACATAAGTGGTGTCGTATCCTGGCACTTGGCTCCCTGCGTGGATTTGTACTCTGATTTTTTTATTTGCTGTCCTCTCTTCCCCCCAACCCCACCATCCCTATCAGAGGTGAACAGAGCCTGATGGCTTTGAAGGTGTGTTGCGGCCAAGGGTGTGAGCATTGCCCACGACTCTCTGGGGAATGGGGTTCTGACCTTGGCACCTCCTGATGGAATGCTCCTCCTGGAATGGGTGTAAGAACACAGGCGCGGGGACACACACAGACACACACACATCCACATGCAGATAACACACCTCCATACATGGACACACGCAGGTACGGATTCACAGAGATGTATGCAGACACACACGCCCAGCGCTGAGGACTGTGGCACCCCTGGATATGGCCATGCTGACAGCACCGGCATCCAGGATCCTTTTGGAAAGGCACACACAGCAGTGCCGCGGTGGGTGGTCAGGGGCCTCGTGGCTGCTTCCCTGCCCAGCACACATTCTGTGTGACAGCAGGACTTCAACAGTTACATCTGTTTTCATTTCCTGAAGTGCGGTGTGAGTTAATCAGGTACTTGGAATTGCATTATTAGCAGATCCACAACATTTTCTTTCTTATACTTCTTTGTGAACGTTTTATGTATTTAAATGAACCCTTCCTATTTGAAAGCCTTAGCCAAGTTTGATGTTTCTCCTTGAAAGTGGACACATTTGAATTTAAGTGGCCCCTAATCCATTATCAAGACACAATCTTTTACTAATCGAGTGGGTTACAAATACTCAGAGGGGTCCCTGTTCTTCCCTGGTGGTGTGTGCCTGGTGATCTGAACCCCTGGGGTGTCACTGTGCTCATCACAGGCGGCTGCCCCGCTGGACTCACTCCCCGCGTCTGGAAGCGCAGCAGAGCCCACGAGCGACCTCAGGCTTGCGCTGGGCTCGAGGAGTCTGGTACAATGTACCAGGCCCCAGGGGTTCCCGCCGTGGCTCCTGAGCTTTGGGTGCGTTTGTCATATTTGACTATTGGTATCTTATTCATTCCATGGTTTTTGATTCACTAGAATTTTCCTCTCTGATGATTGTGTCAGTTGACTGGGAGGAAGATTTAGTAGATGGATTATGGAGAAGTTCTGAATTTTAAAGAACTGTTGTTAAATTTGGTTTCTTTTTCTTTTTTAAATCATGTTTAGGTTTGTTCGGACAGTATTACCATTTTCTCAAGAATTTCAAAGAGATAAGCAGCCTAATGCACAACCCCAGTATCTGCATGGATCCAAGGTAGGCGCTTGTGTGCTTGTGTTCCAAGTTTCAAGTTCATAATGAAGCATGTTTTCGAGTGTAGTTTAACTGGTTTGGTTGCAGTGACCTAAATATATCGGGCCATGTGTGTTGTTTTTTTCTTCCTTTCCATTAGCATTTTCCTGAAAAGTAGCAGTAATTTAAAACAAAAACCAGCCAACCAACCCAAAAAAGCCCTTCTCTGGAGCTAGGGCATACATGGTGTTGGGCCCCCTTGGCCTCGTGATGGGTGTCAGGCTTGGACTCGCCTCATTCCCTGCAAACACACCAGTGAGATTGTTAAAAGATTAAACGTTTACATGGAATATTACGCAGCCATCAAAAACGATGAGTTTGTGTCCTTTGGCGGGACATGGATGAACCTGGAAACCATCATTCTCAGCAAACTGACAGAAGAGCAGAAGATCAAACACCACATGCTCTCACACATAGGCGGGTGTTGAACAATGAGAACACATGGACACAGGGAGGGGAGCATCACACACTGGGGTCTGTTGGGGGGAAATAGGGGAGGGAGAGTGGGGGGTGGGGAGTTGGGGAGAGATAGCAAGGGGAGAGATGCCAGATATAGGTGAAGGGGAGGAATGCAGGAAATCACACTGCCACGTGTGTACCTATGCAACTATGCAATAAAAAGAAAGAAGGAGTAAAGGTTTAAAAACATCAAGCCCTGAGACAAGGACATCCAGGGCGGCTGCCAGGCCTGACGCGCCCTGATGGAAGAGCTGAGCTGGAAAGGTGAGCCCAGGGAAGGTCTGACATCCAGAAACAAGGATGTCAGCCTGCGCCTGGAGGGCGGAAGCCCGGGACCGGTCTACCATGTGTGAGATGGGGCCGTGTCCACCCTGGGCGTGGCTGGGCTCATCACAAGTCCGAATATTATTAAGGGCTAGCTTCTTTGTTTCAAGCACCCGCATGATTTAGTAAGGAAAATGTAAACACTGTAGCAGAGAAGAAAGATGAAATGAGCAGATAACCACAAAAATAGAGCAGAGCAAATACAAGTAGACCCCCCCAGCGGTGGTGGAGCTGGGGGAGGAGCAGTGGTGGCAAGATGGGGCAGGGGGCCCGGCTGCCCTGTTAGGAGTGAAGGCTTCTTCCCTGCTGCGGGTGGAGGTGTCCCCGATTCCGTAGTGGGGCCGGGCTGCCAGCGCTCATGGGTATTTAAGTGTCCTCGCTTGTAGGAAGCAGGGACAGTCATCAGAATTGTCTGCCCCATCTGCGGAATGCCTGGAGCCAGGACGGGGAGGGCCCGGGCCCTTATGCCCGTACACGGCCTGCACCTGGGTGCCTTCCAAGGCAGCAGCTGGGTCTGAGTTGCAGAAATGATGCTCCCCACTCTTTCCTTTCTAACCCTCTGTTCTTCAGAGCAAGATCTTCTCACTCCAGTCCTCTGGGTGCCTTCCTTCTTACAGGGAGCTGCCTTGGACCTGGCAGGAGCACAAGCATTGGCACCTGGGAAGCAGCAAACACCAAACTGGGGCTTTGGTTTGTGGAGGGCCCGAGTCTCGGCATCACTGCCTCTCCGCCCCTGAAAAGCGCGAGTGTGGGCCGGGGGTGGCTTTCAGTGCAGTCAGAGCGTCCCCGAGCAGGAGAGAGGGATCGCCTTCTCACTGTCCCTCAGCTGTGGGCAGTGGTGTCATTAAGGGATGTGAGGCTCTTCTTCAGGAAACACGGTGGCTCTGTAAAGATCATGACCTTGAAAATACGTTCTCTTTGAAATGGAGTCTTGCTTTGTCGCCTAGGATGGAGCGCAGTGGTGTGATCTCGGCTCACGGCAGCCTCCACCTCCTGGGTTCAAGGGATTCTCCTGCCCCAGCCTCCCGAGTACTTGGGATTACAGGCACCGTGCCCAGCTAATTTTTTGTCTTTAATTTTAGTAGTGATGGGGCTTTACCATGTTGGCCAGGCTGGTCTTGAACCTGCCTCGTCTTTGCGAAGCGTTGGGATTACAGGTGTGAACCATTGGTGGCACCAGGACGGAAGTTGACTTTTATGCAATAATTAGTTATACTTAAAAGGATGTTTCTTTAAAGGATTCAGATAAGTGTTCTGATGTTTCTGCTTCTGACAGTAAAATGTAGTGTTTTACCTTTAGAGCATAAAGAGATTTTGTTGTTTTAGAAGATAGGACTAGAAAGTTGTGCGAGTAAGAATATTTTCTTGGGTCTCTGTGAACTGAAAGATTTGCTGTGGGCTTCCCTTCGCTTTGAAATTTTTAATCCCTGTTTTAGTCATAATGATAAAATAAGTTCCTGTCACTCCCTGATAGAGAGGTGCTTGTGCACAGAGGGCATCAGGCAGAGAGGCTCCTTCCCTGCCCCCACCCGGAGAGGGAATCGGGCCGCGGGCAGGCAGGCAGCCCGACCGTGTGGGGCCCTGCACCTGCAGACCTGCCAGCTTGAGTCTTGGAAGGGGCCTCGTGGGGTTGGTTTTTGAGATCCCAGGATGGCACTGTGGTGACATCCTTGCTGCCCAGCGTGTCTGTGTGCCCTTTGTGGTGTTAAAGGATCTTGACACGTTTTTATTCTCTAGGATTTTCCTCCAGTAGGGCAGGGAGGCACTGTTACTTCCATTAAGACACAGACCCAAGCCCATAGTTCTGGGGCGGTGGTGCACGTTTGCCTTGAGGTAGCCCCCACACCATCAGAGCACCCTGCTCCCCTGTGTGCATGGCCACCCCCTCAGGGATGGCTCCAGGGAATGGGCACTTGGGGGCATTTGCAAAGCTGATGCCCTTTTGGCGGCAAAGAAATATTTGATGATATGAATTTGATTTTTTTTGATTCAACTATTTGTAACTGAATTTGAACCTCAATGTAAGAGATTTCTTCCTCCCTGTCAGAAACTGTGTGTGTGTTGTTTCATTACAAACAAAAACAGTGAATTGTTTTTTTCCCAACAGAGTCTGTCACCCAGGCTGCAGTGCAGTGGTGTGATCTCGGCACACTGCAATCTCCGCTCCTCTGGTTCCAGTGATTCTTGTGCCTCAGCCTCCTGCGTAGCTGGGATTACAGGCATGCGCCACCACACCTGGCCAATTTTTGTATTTTTAGTACAGGTGGGGTTTCACCATGTTGGCCAGGCTGGTCTTGAACTCCTGACCTCAAGTGATCTGCACGCCTCAGCCTCCCAAAGGGCTAGGATTAAGGCATGAGCCACTGTGCCCGGCCATAAACCAGTATTTTTTTTTTTTTTGGAGACAGGGTTTCCCTTTGTCACCCATGCTGGAATATAGTGGCACAATCACATCTTAGTGAAACTTCTGCCTCCCAGACTTCAGCAGTCCTCCTGCCTCAGCCTCCCAAGTAGCTGGGACTACTGGCATGCACCACCAGGCCTGGCTAATTTTTGTGTTTTTTTATAGAGATGGGTTTTTACCATGTTGCCCAGGCTGGTCTTGAACTCCTGAGCTCAAGCAGTTCTCCTGCCTTGGCCTCCCAAAGTGCTGGGACTACAGATGTGTGAGCCACCGTGGCCAGCCCTAAAACAGTAATTTTTTTTTTTTTTTTTTGAGAGGGAGTCTTGCTCTGTCACCAGGCTGGAGTGCGGTGGCACAATCTCGGCTCACTGCAACCTCCGCCTCCTGGGTTCAAGCGATTCTTCCGCCTCAGCCTCCCGAGTAGCTGGGACCACAGGTGCGTGCCACCATGCCCAGCTAATTTTTTTGTATTTTTAGTAGAGATGAGGTTTCACCATGTTGGCTGGGATGGTTTCGATCTCTTGACCTCGTGATCCACCCGCCTCAGCCTCCCAAAGTGCTGGGATTACAGGCGTGAGCCACCGTGCCTGGCCATTTTTTTTTATTTTGAGACGGAGTCTCACTCTGTCCCCCAGGCCGGAGTGCAGTGGTGCAATCTTGGCTCACTGCAACCTCTGCTGCCCTTGTTCAAATGATTCTCCTGCCTCTACTTCCTGAGTAGCTGGGATTATAGGTGCCTGTCACCACACCTGGCTAATTTTGATAGTTTGAGTAGAGACAGGGTTTCACTATCTTGGCCAGACTGGTCTTGAACTCCTGACCCTCATGATCCACCCACCTCGGCCTCTCAAAGTGCTGGGATTACAGGCGTGAGCTACCGCACCCGGCAGTAATTTTCTATTAGGCTATTTAGACACATGTAAGTGGCATTGATGTTGGCCACCCGCCTTATACATCGTGTATAACACTTTTCAGGGGACCCACTCAAAAAAAGGCTGGGCACTGAAACAGATGACGTCTGAGTTCAGTTGTGTGCTCACAGCAGACAGCCTCTGTACCTACAGGCATGCCACGCACGCCTGCTTCTGCTGCAGGACGAGTCACAGTGTTCATATCTGTGTGATCATGAAATACACAAGTGAGTGCTTTTTTTAATGAATACTGAACTAGGGCTAGTGTCTTGCAGGAATAAAATCAACTTAGATGAGTGACCCATTTATGCAATGTTACCTTTTCGGTTCTTGGTCATCCCACCACGTACAGCATGCCTACTCCAGTATTCTTTATCTCGCAAGATTATCCCCAATTCATAAGGCTCAGAGTGCCATGGAAATTAGAGAACCCCAGTTGCACGGCTGGCGAGTCCAGAGCCGGCTGCGTGTGGTGTGACCCACCTCCTCTGCCTTTAGAACGAGGCTGCAGCGTGGGCAGCAGAGTCTGTCTTGAACTGAGCTGTGTGGCTGGGCGTCCAGAGTGCTTCCTCTTCTGAGTTTGTCTTCCACAGCACAGCGTTTGAGACCGTGCCCCTCCTCCTCCTCCCACGGTGTTTAAGTCACATATGCTGTTTGTTACCCGAGCTGTGTTGTCTCTCAAATGTGTCACCTTTGGAGTGAGCTGCATCTACTGGGAAGACGCAGGGGACTGGAGGCCCAGGACCATGTGTTCACTGAGTTATGCCGCCTCTAAGGGCAGTGAGCCCGAGCCAGCCAGGGCAGGTCTGAGAATGAATTCTCCTACTTGTAACATGAGGTCATTAGATTTCACTATTGAGTTTCATGTTCTTTTCAGGCATTGAACCTGTTCTCAAGCAAAAATATTACATAGAATCCCAGCACATAAAGCCCAGGGTGCTCCTCTAAGGAGAGGATGGAAGGAGGGTGTCTGGGCTGATGATCTGTAGATGGCTCCTTCAAGGTTACAAGAGACTGTGGGGCTTGGGCCTGGGACAGACACTGGGTGGGTTTCTGTCCTTCAGTGTTGTCCGATCTGGTCACTGTAGTATTTTATAATCAGTTTTCGCTCTTTCTTCTGGGGGGTGGTCTCATGATCCTCCACACATCTGATGATTCACTAGAAGGACTCATAGAACTCAAGAGTCTCACAGCTTCAGTTTATTCCAGCAAAGGGGTACAAAGCGGGATCAGTAACGGAAGACAGATCAGAGTCTGAAGAAAACAGGAGTTGCTGTATTAATATCAGATAAAGTCAACTTCAGAGCAAAGAATATCGCAAGGGAGATTACATAATAAGAGTCAAACCACCACCAAGAACACATAGCGACGCTAAATGTTTATGCAGCAATCAACAAGGTGTCTATACTTGAACGAAACACTAATAGAAGTAAAAGGAGAAGTGAACAATTCCACAGTTACAGTTGGAGCCTTCAACACTTCTTTTAGTAATTGACAGGACAAGTAGAATTAGCAGCAGTAGAAAAGAACTGACCACCACCATCTACCAACAGGATCTAATTAACGTGTAGAATACTCTACCCCATAACAGCAGAGTATATACTTTTTCCAGATGCCCATGATGCAGTCACTAAGGTAGACCATACCCTGGGCCATAAAACTAACCTCAAGAAATTTAAAGAACCGAAATCCTGTGGAGAGTGTTCTCTGACCACAGTGAACTCAAACCAGAAACCAGTAACAAAAAGATAATAAGAAAATCTCTGTATGCTTGGAAATGAGCCCACTTTTAAATAATCCTTGGGTCGAAGAGGAAGTCTCAAGGAAAATTTTAAAATACATTGAATGAAATGTAAACATACCAAGATTTGTGATATGCAGCTGAATAAGTGCTGAGAGGGAGATTTATAGCACTGAATACTCACATAGGGGTCTCCTGCTGTCTGCACCAGTGTCCTTAGGCTGAGTGGCGTGCTTCTGCAGGAGCCACCTTGATATGGTTTGGCTGGATATCGCCATCCAAATCTCATCTCAGATTGTAAGCCCCACATCCCCCATGTGTCAAGAGGGACCTGGTGGGAGGTGATTGGATCGTGGGGGTGGTTCCCCTGGGATGTTCTCGTGGTAGTGAGTTCTCGCAGGATCTGATGGTTTTATAAGGGGCTCTTCCCCCTTCGCACTGTCTTCTCATTCCTGCCACCAGGTGAAGAAGGTCCTTGCTTCCCCTTTGACTTCCGCCATGATTGAAGTTTTCTGAGGCCTCCCCAGCCATGTGGAGCTATCAGTCAATTAAACCTCTTTCCATTATAAATTACCCAGTCTCGGTTATTTCTTTATAGCAGGGTGAAAATGGACTCATAGTAAATTGGTACTGGTAGAGTTGGGAACTGCTATAAAGATACCCAAAAATGTGGAAGCGACTTTGGAACCAGGTAACAGGCAGAGGTGGGAACAGTTTGGAGGGCTCCAAAGAAGACAGGAAGATGTGGGAAAGTTTGGAACTTTCTAGAGACTTGTTGAGTGGTTTTGACCAAGATGCTGATGGTGATATGGACAGTAAAGTCCAGGCTGAGGTGGTCCCAGATGGAGATGAGGAACTTGTTGGGAACTGGAGCAACGGTCATTCTTAACTGTACCGTAGCAAAGAGACTGGTGGCATTTTGCCCCACCCTAGAGATCTGTGGAACATTGAACTTGAAAGAGATGATCTGAAATTGGAGCTTATGTTTAAAAGAGAAGCAGAGTATAAAAGTTTGGAAAATTTGCAGCCTGGTGATGTGATAGGAAAGAAAAACTCTGGGGAAGAATTCAAGATGGCTGCAGCATTTTGAATGTCTGTCACCAAGACAATGGGGAAAATGTCTGCAGGGCATGTATGAGGCGGCCCCCTCCCATCATAGACCCAGAGGCCTAGGAGGGAAAAATGGTTTCCTGGCCTGGGCCCAGGGACCCTGCATCCCAGTTGCTAAAAGGTGCCAACAATACAGCTCAGGTTGTTGCTTCACAGGGTGCAAGCCACAAGTCTTGGTGGCTTCCACATGGTGTTGGACCATCTAGATTTCGAAGAATATGTGGAAACGCGTAAATGTCCAGGCAGAAGTTTGATGCAAGGGTGGGGCCATCATGGAGAACCTCTGCTAGGCCAATACAGAAGGGAAATGTGGGGTCGGAGCCTCACACTGAGTATCCACTGGAGTACTGCCTAGTGGGGCTGTGAAAAGAGGGCCACCCTGTTCCAGCCCCCAGTGAGCTTGCACCGTGCACCTGGAGAAACCGCACTCAACGTCAGCCATCCTGCAAAGCCATAAGGGTGGAACTGCCCAAGACCACAGGAGCTTACCTCTTATATTGTGACCTGGATGTGAGACATGGAGTCAAAGGGGATTATTTTGAAGCTTTAAGATTTAATGACTGCCCCACTGAATATCAGACTTGCATGGAGCCTCTATCCCCTTTGTTTTAGCCAATTTCTCCCATTTGCAATGGGAATATTTATCTAATGCCTGTACCCCTGTTGTATCTTGGAAGTAGCTAACTTGTTTTTGATTATACAGGCTCATAGGTGGAAGGGACTTAACTTGTCTCAGATGAGACTTTGGACTTGGACTTTTGGCTTAATGCTGGAATGAGTTAAGGCTTTGGGAGACTGTTGGGAAGGCAGGATTGTGTTTTGAAATGTGAAGACTGATGAGGGACTAGGGACCAGGGCAGAATGATGGATAAGGTCTGGCTTTGTCCCCACCCAAAACTGACCTCAAATTGTAATCCCCACTATCCCCACGTCAAGGGCGGGGCCTGGTGGGAGCTGATTGGCTCATGGTGGTAGTTTCCCATAAGCTGTGTTTGTGAGTGAGTTCTCATGAGATCTGATGGTTTTATAAGCGATTATTTTGCTCCCTCTTTCCTGCCTTCAACTTCTGCATAGTTGTAAGTTTCCTGAGGCCCCCCCATCCATATGGAACTGTGAGTCAATTAAACCTGCTTTTTTAAAATAAATCTTGCAGTCTCGGGTATTTCTATATAGCAGTGTGAAAACGGACTAATACACATCCTAACTACCTTCCTCACCCTCCCACCCAACAGGGGCCTCTCTCCCAGCTCCAGGGCACCCTGTGCGTTCTGAGAAGGTAGCTCCCCCGGCCCCTTCAGCGTCTGACCCCCGGCATCCTGCCGGGACACTGCGAGGCAGGGGAGACTCTGAGTTGTATTCATTTCTCATTGCAGACTTCAAAATGGCATCTGGCAAATTGGCAGTTAAACAAATGTTGAAACACCAAATGGTTTTGTTTTCTTTCTTTAGCAGGTTCCTTTTCGGTGGCAGGTGGAGTGGGTTTTGTAACTGTGTCAGTTAAGGGCAGTCGATTTTACAAGGCAGGAGACTTCACCTGAGCCGCTGTGGTGACTGATCTTCCCACGATTCCTCATCAGCACGTGTGTGCAGCGACCATGCTGAGAGCTCTGTGCCCTGTCTTCCAGGCTTTGAACCTGGCCTACTCCAGCATTTACGGCAGCTACCGGCACTTTGTGGGGCCTCCGCATTTTCAAGTCATCTGCCGGCTCCTTGGCTACCAGGGTATTGCTGTGGTCATGGAGGAGCTGCTGAAGGTCGTCAAGAGCCTGGTGAGTGTCCCTAGACACCCCTCCTTCACAGCCTGGATTCCCAGGGCATGCAAGCAAAGGGGTCTCCCCCGTCTGGACTGTGATTCTCCAACAGCTGGATTAATTCAGTTTGGTTTCAAACACCTGTAACCATATATAGTTTGATGTCTGCCTCATCTTTGTGAACTCAAGAGAATGGGTCCAGGTTGTTTTAACTGATACATAGAGCCTTTACTTGTATGCATAGAGATGGGGTCTTGCTATGTGGGCTATCTTGGCCAGCCTGAATTTAGTTTTCTGTACATAACATATTGGTCATTCACTGAGAGAGAACTTTTTGTAGTCTTTATTTATTTATTGAGATGGAGTTTTGCTCTTGTTGCCTAGGCTGGAGTGCAGTGGCGCAATCTTGGCTCACTGCAACCTCCACCTCCTAGGTTCAAGCGATTCTCCTGCCTCAGCCTCCCGCGCAGCCGGGATAACAGGCACGCGCCACCACACCTGGCTGTTTTATTTTTAGTAGAGACATTTATTTTAGGGTTTGTCCATATTAGTCAGGCTGGTCTTGAACTCCCGACCTCAGGTGATCCACCCGCTTCAGCCTCCTAAAGTGCTAGGATTACAGGCATGAGCCAACGCGCCCAGCCCATCCTTTTTTATTATGTTAATAATCTTCTGTGCCTGAGACCGTGTGAGTTTGGTCATTTGGCACAGCCATCACCCCATGACCTAAACAGCTTCTTCCAGGACCCCCCACTGGGGACTCTGACCCAAAGCCTGTGGCAGCTTAGACCTCACCACAGCTGAGCATGGAGCTGCACCCAGGAGCACAGATGACTTCCTGGGGGAGCCTGGAACTGGCCGTGCTCACGCGTTCGGGGGCATCCCCGGGGGGGACACCTGGTGGCACCTCGGGGCCACTTCATCTTCAAAGGAGAGCCCTGTTTCAGAACATGGATCCAGCCATGGGAAGCCACCTGGTGATGGTTGCTCTCTTCAGGGGCAGATTTCATTCTCCGACCACGTGACCCTGCAGCCTGCTCACTGCCAAGCTCTTTGCTGACAAGACGCATTTCGGGGCGTGAGCTCCGGTGCTAGCAGAGTGGGGTGGGGAGGCTGACGCAGCCTGTCTCGTCTCCCCCGCAGCTGCAGGGCACCATCCTGCAGTACGTGAAGACGCTGATGGAGGTGATGCCCAAGATCTGCCGCCTGCCCCGGCACGAGTATGGCTCTCCCGGTGAGTGCAGGCGCCTCCGGGCATGCGGAGCTCACAGTGCTGTCCTGGGAGAGGTCAGAAAGGAATTCAACTCAGAATGATTGAAAAGGATTAGAATTGCCATGCGGGAGCAGGCAGTAGACAGACAAATGCACCTTACGACCAGAAAGGAGGTATACTGGGTCACTTTCTGCAGATGGAGAGCTGAGGGGCCCAAGAGATCCACCCACAGGAGTTGAGACAATAGGGCCCTGAATGCCACACACTCCTGTGGCCTGTGAAAGAACCGGCCACCAGCTGAGGCCAGGGAACCAACTGCCGGGTCCTGCTTCCCTGCAGGGCCTATGGGGGCTTGAGCCTCAGAGACAGCCGCACCCCTGCCCCCAGGCAGTCCCGTCCAGTTGCAGGTCCTGCTGTGTGGCCCTCAGGCAGGTGTGTTCTTAGGGACAGGCCCGCATGACTTGTGGGCTGGTGGGCTGGTTTGGGGCTATGCAGATAAACAGCTTTAGTGATCTCAAAAATCATTGTCTTATGGTAAAATTGTATGGCAGGGACCTTTGTCACATAACAAACTGCTTTTAGTCTCTTACCTGGCAGAGTTTTCTTGAAAGCTGGACAGTTGAACACTAGCCTTGTCTTGTAAAGTGACTTGAGTGTGCATGTACGTGACCAACGAGACACTGTCTTGTTGGGCAGTCCATCAGCCTGGCTGAGCCCTTGAACACTGCCCAGGACGTTCTGCTTTCTGGCACCTGCCCAGGGCTATGGCTGGTGTTTGAGGTGTCTCCCTCAGCCCCCGTGGGGAAGTGACCATGAGCACGTGGGGAACCCCTCAGTCCCTGTGAGGAAGTGACCATCGGCGCGTGGGGAACCTCTCAGCACCCCGGGGAAGTGACCATCAGCATGACCCTGGCTCGGGAGAATCCAATTCTAGTTGATTGTAAGAAAGTAGATGAGCTGGGATGCTCAAACCAATGCTTGTGTCATGACTGGAGGTGAAAAATTCAGATGTTGAGGGGAAGCCATCCTGGCCCAGTGTGGCACAGGGAAAGCTTGCTGGGGATGACAGGTGCCAAAGCGTCCCCGCCCCCGCCAAGAGGTGCTGAGAGCTGGGAGGAATGGGGGTGGGGACGGTGTCTGCAGGGCAGGAGGGGCCGGGTCAGGCCTGGTCCCTGGGGAAGAGGCACTCGGGGGAGACCTGCTGGGACCAGGGTCCAGGTCTGCTGAGCCTCCCACTTGGCTTTTCCCAGGGTAGCTTCGCCCCTCCTGATGCCATGTGCATTGTAGAGTCAGCACCGGTTTCTGACTGGGCTGGAGTTGAAGCTGTAGATCGGCTGGGGGATGTTGGCCTTCTGTCCTGCATTTGCGCCTTACGTCTTTTTGTTTCTCATTCCACTGCCGGGGACGCGGCCAAGACGCCTGCCTTGCTCCGGAGCCGGCACAGGGTGCAGCCTCCCACTGGGCGTGCTGTTAGTTAGCTGCAGGCTTCCTAGATGCCCTTTCTCAGATTAGGTCCAGCCCCTTCCATGCCTGCGAAGAGGGACTGAATTTTGTCAAATACCTTGTCCGCCCCCGCTGGGGATGATGGTGCAGTCTTTCTTCTTGTGATGTGGTGACGTTTCGTATCATCATAGCCTTCTCTAAAGATAGGGGGTTGACTGGAAAAGAGGCCTCAGAGCCGAGGCCCAGGGCTGCAAGGTGTGTGGAGGACGTGCCCAGGTGCCAAATGAACCACTGCTGCAGGGAAGATGCCGCGCATGCCACGTAGTGGCCGTCCTTAGAACCGGGCTTGACGGCAGGGCCAGAACAGCAGGTGTGCCCAGCTGTGGACCAGGCTGCTAGGTCCTGGTCCCTCCGCCCCCCCAACCCCGCCTTACTTCCACCACCATAGGTATCCTGGAGTTCTTCCACCACCAGCTGAAGGACATCGTGGAGTATGCAGAGCTGAAGACGGTGTGCTTCCAGAACCTGCGGGAGGTGGGGAACGCCGTCCTCTTCTGCCTGCTCATCGAGCAGAGCCTGGTGAGTGCCCATCCGGCCTGGCCCACCCCACTGGCCACCAGGGGGGCTTCCTTTGGTGAGTTCTTTAGTGGGGGTGTGGCAGCAGCAGTGTGGTAAAGCATCATTCTTCTTCATGACCATTGAGACTTTAGTTTGAATTTGTTCCCTACAATTGAGAAACAGAAATGTACTGTAGTTCCTTGTCTCAAGAATGTTGTTCTGTGTGAACGTAATAAAACGATTTTATTATGTGATGTTTTCAACATCTAAATGAACACATTAGGCGTGCCAGTGAGGTCTAAAGCAGGGCTGCCTAGGAGGGCTCTCTGCGTGCCCGAGGCCACCGAGCAGTGGAGTGCGGCTCCGTGTGACTGAGGAACTGAGTGCTAAATGTTACTGAATTACAACTGATTTACATCTGCGCAGCTACACGTACCCCATGGCGGACAGCGCAAGGGGCCCCCCGGGAGCCCACCCCCTTAGGGTGTGGCACGGTGGACACCTTGCTTCCTTGACTTCTCCTTGTGGTGCCATCTGGCTGTCCCTGTCCTGCACATCAGAGCAGCTCAGTGTCCGACCTCCTGGACTGGGAAATGGAATCTCACTGGCCCTCTCCTGCCCCCTCGTGACTAGCGAGGTGGGCGTCTCTGTTCACTCATTGCGCTATTTTTCTGTGAAACGCCCTCTTGGGTTCTGGTGCCTGTTTTCTACAGCTCACTCTGTGTAGAGGCTTTATGTGCTGCTCACATTGCAAATTCTTCTCCCATTTGTGCCTTATCCTTTTACTGACAGTGGTGATTTTTGATAAAGTGCTCTTAATTTGAATGTAGCCCTTTTTTTTTTTTTTTAATGATTGGCACTTTCAGTATCTTTATTTTTTAATCTACCATGTTTACACAGAACTTGTAGTATCTTTTTAAAACTGTTTTCCCTGCCTTGGGGTCAGATTTTGAGCTCTGCCTTCTGCATGGAAGTTTATAATCCTTCTGGAGTTGGCCTTTGTTTGTGCTGTGAAATGCGGAGGAAGCGTGCGTCTTTCTCAGTGGGGACCCTGTTGTCCCTCCTCTAGGGGCTGAAGGGCTCCTCCTCCCCTGCCACCTGCCCGCTTTTCATGGGCACACTGCCCTGTCTCCCGGCTTCCTGCCACACCAGCTGGTCCAGGGGTCTGTCTCTGAATCACAGCATGTCGTCTTGTTCATTGTTTCTGACAAGACTGGATTCCCACCTGGGCGTGTTCCCAGCCTGGCTCCTCTTCATCAGCATGTTCCTCCCCAGGGCTCTTTGCTCTGCCATTTTCGGATTGGTTCGCCACACGCCCTGGCGAAGCGTACTGGCTTGTGCATAGGAACTGCACTGCGTCTCCAGAGCTGCCTGGGGAGACCTTTCCTGTGTTGTTTCTCAAAGCAGTCTCTTGTCTTCAGGTCACCGGTAGCTTTGCAAAGGCAGAGTTGTATTTGGGAAGAACAGGGACAGACTGCTGTCTGGGCCTCGGGACTGAGCCTGTGGACCATCTGCCTCACACCTGCCTGTGCGTTGGCTCACATGTCAGGGGAGTTCCAGGTCAGGCCTGACGCATCTGGGAGCCGACCGCCTCCATTGCCCCATATCCTCGCACTCCTAAGCAGACCCCTAAATGGTTTCAAAGAGGGACTGAGGCAGCCTCAGGCCCTCATTGTCCCAGCCACCCACAGGCTTGGTGGGGCCCCCAGGTGAGCGTCCCCTCCCATGCTGCCCTCCCCACTGCGAGTGTGAGCGGCACAACATGGAGAACCCACCTGTGTTCAGGCTAGCAAGAAGCCAGTGTCCAGGGTGGCCCCGCTCTAAAGACATATTCCCCAAATAATTGTGAATTTTTAAAAGCCAGAGATGTTAGGAAGCATCCATTTAAATGTAATCTCTCGCTATGAATTTTAAATATTTAATGTAGGAATATTCCCTTCATGGGCAGCGTTTCCTGAGGCCTCTCCTGCCTTCCCTCCTAACTAGCGAGCTGGGCGTACAGCAGGTGTACCCCGTCTCATCTGCTTAGTCCGTCTTGCGTTGCCGCAGCCGTGCCTGAGACTGAGTAATTTATAAAGAAAAGGAGTTTATTTGACTCATGACTCTGGAGGCTGGGAAGTCCAAGATCAGACAGCTCATCTGTCAGGGCCTCATGCTGCTTCAGCTGCTGGGAAGGCAGAAAGGGATGTGGGGGTATGCAAAGCCAACAAATGTGAAAGGCAGCCTTGTTTCCAACAAGCTGCTCTCACAGGAACTCACCCATTCCGGCAAGAACTAATCCAGCAGTGGGAGAATGAACCCAGTCTTGTAAGAAATCTGTCATTTCTCAGACCGACCACCTTCCAACACTGCTACATTGGCAATTAAGTCTCACCATGAATTCTGGCAGGAACAGACAACATCCAAACCACAGCCTCTGTGGATGTCCAAGCCTGAGGATGGCTGTCTGGTCACTGGCCTCAGGTTGGCCAGGTGAGACCCAGGCTTTCCTAAAGGAGAGACAGCATGTGGCACTGATTCAGATAGTGGCAAGGACCCATTACAGCTGGTTTCTCTTTTGTCCAGCTGTCCTTTCTGGAAATAAGATAAACTCACAAGTTTCTTTACCTACAAAATGAATGTCAGGGAGTCCTGGGATGGACATTAAATAATTACAGAACCACACGTTTGGAGCAGGCAGGACGGAATTCACTGGGACAGTCTCTTAGCTCAGACAGTTCCTGAGCGTTGTCACGGCAGCAGCTGGCCCTCTGTTGGCTTCTGGATGGAGTCTGATGCTGTATTAGCAGCTTAGGGAAAGACGCGGAGCAGACGGCGTCTGGCCGGCTGCTGGCACTGGATTGACATTGATGAGTATGGAAAAGTCTGCTTTTCTTCCTCTTGGTTTTAGTTTTGCCGTCATCTCTGGGAGGTCCTCAGAAGTTAGAATCTCATGTCAGCATTTCTTCCATTTTCTAATAGCTGTTTCTTTGTTTACTTCTTTCTTTTACTCCTGTGGAACATCAAGATTTCAGCATGGCTGTAGCGTAGGAGGCACTGAAGGCCCCATCATCTTCTGCCTGCTCTGTGGGGTGTTTGTGCGCACTGTAGTGGCCTGAGAGCCCTCTCCTCTAAAGATGAACAGCAGTTGAACTATTTCTTAGCGTCTTTGGGTCCGTGGTCGATTTTTGGGGTTCTGCCATCCCCGTGATCCTGGAGGTGCATTTTCTCTACATACGCATTACCCTGGAGAATGGGCCTCACGTGGGGTTTTTATTACCTCGTAAAGGAGTTTGTGACCCATTAGTAGGTTCAGCATGATGACCCACAACTTTATTTTGAGCTCTGTGGAGAATGAGTGGGCGTGGACACCGGGGTGGGCCTCCCTGTTCCTCCCACCTCCCTCGTTTGCAGATGCCCTTGCCTTCTGTCAGTGCCGTGGGGTCTCATCATACCCTGTGTTTCTTAAGAGCCTGGTGGCAAATTTAGCAGGGAAGGATGGGGAGAGAGCTGCCAAACTGGTAAAGCCTGGAAAACAGAGCCACATTCAACACTGGGTCTTACCTGTGTCTATATTTAAATTAATTAAAGGTAACTAAAATTAAAAATTCAGTTCCTCAAGTGCACAAGCCACAGTCCAAGTACTTACTAGCCGTACATGGCCTGGTGGCTGCCACTGTGGAAGGACAGACAGAAGCATTTCCATTATCACAAAGAAGAGTTTATTCATGTAAAAGGCAAAGAGGCTCTTTGTTTTCAGCACCAGCTCGCTCTCTGTCTGTCTCCCTAATGTGCCCTTCTCTTTCTCTGCTCTAGTCTTTAGAAGAAGTCTGTGACCTCCTGCATGCGGCTCCCTTCCAGAATATCTTGCCGCGAGTCCATGTGAAAGGTGAGCCTGCGGACTCCCCCTCCCCGTCCCCCGGCTGTCCAGACTGCCATCTGTGGGAGTGGTACCTATTCTGTGCAGCCGGAGAACTAAGGGCCAGTGCAGAGTGAGAGTTTGGTGCCTGTTTAATCATATGCAGGGGTAATGAGGAGTGTACAGAACCTAGTTACGTGAAGTCTGAGAAATAGGGCTGCAATGATCCGACGTCTTAATACTTGGAATTGCTTCCAAGTATTAATCGCAGGGGGAGATGGGTATATAGGAAGCAAAGAGTGGCCATGAGTTGATAATTGCTGTGGTGGATCATGGGGGCTCACTGTGCCATTTTCTGCCTTTGATTACATTTGAAATAGTAAGTGAAAGATGAATATTGAGCAGATAATCAGTCCTGCCAGTTTGAAATAAAATGTTAACTGAGCCAAATTCGTAAGATAATTTTTAAAGAAAATGTGTATACATAATGTTAACTTTAAAATCTTTTGTTTTTTAAACAAATTTAAACTTTTGCAATTATCCTTTCATACAAAGGAGCAGAATATAGTAAAATATTTTTTCCACTGCAGAGGGGGAGAGACTTGATGCCAAAATGAAGAGACTAGAGTCAAAGTACGCCCCGCTGCATCTTGTCCCACTGATCGAAAGACTGGGGACCCCTCAGGTAATGTGTGCTGTGGCGGCTGTGGCTGTTGCCAGCTGGGCATCCACGTCAGGCCAGGCAGCCCGGTTGGGAGCCAGAATGAAAGGCATCGTGAAATCCAGTGTCACAAGTTGGGTGTGCACTCGGACTGCCTCCCAGGGTGGTCGGGGACTTAAAGTGAGCTAACGCTGGGAAAGGGCTTAGCACATCACCTGGCACGTAAGACTCTTATAGATGTCACTTGTTAGTGTCCAGCCCGTCATGAAGAAGGCTTTTCCACAGGTGTTTAAGAACGGAAGAAATGAGGCCAGGAGGCAAGGTGTCAGGGCAGAGCTCCACAGTGAGCCAGCAGCTTATGCTAAGTAAGGGTTTCTCAGCCATTTGGGACCAGGTAACTCTTTTATGGTGGGGGCTGGGTTGTCCTGTGCATGGTAGATGTTTAGCAGCATCCCTGGCCTCCACATTAGATGCCAGCAAACCTACCCCACCCAAAACATGCTTCCAGGGCCAGGAGCCATGGTTCATTCCTGTCATCCCAGCACTTTGGGAGGCCAAGACAGGAGTTCGAGACCAGTCTGGACAACATGGCAAAACCCTGTCTCTACAAAAAATATAAATATTATTCAGGTGTGGCGGCATGCATCTGTCCTCTCAGTCCCTGGGAGGGCTGAGGCAGGAGGGTCGCTTGAGCCTGGGACGTCAAGGCTGCAGTGAGGTATGATTATGCCACTGCACCCCAGCCTGACCAGCAGAGTGAAATCCTGTCTCCAAAAAAACATACAGGACGTGGAGTAGCTGAATGCCTGCAGGGCCCACAGCATTACGCTTGTTCCTCCTGCAGCAAATTGCCATCGCAAGAGAGGGGGACCTGCTGACCAAGGAGCGCCTGTGCTGCGGCCTGTCCATGTTTGAGGTCATCCTGACGCGGATCCGGAGCTTTCTGGACGACCCGATCTGGCGCGGGCCTCTGCCCAGCAATGGGGTCATGCATGTGGATGAGTGTGTGGAGTTCCACAGGCTGTGGAGTGCCATGCAGTTTGTGTACTGCATTCCCGTAGGGACACACGAGTTCACAGTCGAGTAAGTGTGTGCTCAGAGCAGGATGGAGCCGACAGCAGGGCAGGGTGTTAGGCCAGCCGTGCTCCTGGGGAAGTGACCAGAAGGTCACTGTTCAGCCTTCTCAGCGGGGATTCTTCCTTGATGCTGAAGAGTTGACTCAGGACTCTAGTATTCTGGGAGTCTCTGAACCACAGCAATTGTATACGAGTTGGACGTGCATTTTTCTAGGTGGGAGGTCTGTAAGTCATTCACCACAGAGGGGATATGACTTAAAAAGCATTAGGAAGTAGCACACCAGAAGAGCCCAAAAAAGGTATTTACCAAAATGAGGCAACAGCCAGCTGCCGCGTGGCACAGACAGTAGTGCAGATGGCTTGCTCACTGCCATCTGGAGACAGAGAAGACTTGGTAACATGTCACTCACCTCCCATTGTGTTTCTGCTTGTTTCTAGGCAGTGCTTTGGTGATGGGCTACACTGGGCTGGCTGTATGATCATCGTACTTCTTGGGCAGCAGCGGCGTTTTGCTGTGCTGGATTTCTGCTACCATCTACTTAAAGTCCAGAAACATGATGGCAAAGACGAGATTATTAAAAATGTGGTATGTGGATGAAAATCTCCTGCTATCTATGTTACAAGTTCTTGTTTCGGTGAATGTTTTTTGACCTAGTACCTAAGGTACCACCAACAGAAACGTTCTTTTCATTCCCAAAATGAATCTAGATATAATTGGCCAGTAAAGCATATTCTGGCAGAGAAAATCCTCACTGTTCCATTTGCCTTCTCAAGGTACTTAAGATTTACTTCAAGTGTTACAGGATCTGCATTTACAGAACTTTGGCAACTATTCCAGTCTTCAGGCTCTCTAGAATTCAAAAGTGTGCTTTTTGGCTGCTTTAAAGGCCTTTTGTCTTTGTCATTTTATGGATTCCTCATAGTTGAATTCTGGAAAATACTCAGCCATTATCTTTTGAAATATTTTAGCTTCCCTTCCATTCTCCCTATTCTTGCCATTCAGGACTTCAGTTAGACATGTATTAGACCTTCTCATTCTATTCTTCACATCCCTCTGTTGAATTAGTTGTTTTGTTTTGTTTTAGACAAGAGTTTTGCTCTTGTTGCCCAGGCTGGAGTGCAGTGGCCCAATCTCGGCTCACTGCAACCTCCGCCTCCCGGGTTCAAGTCATTCTCCTGCCTCAGCCTCCCATGTAGCTGGGATTACAGGTGCCCGTCACCACGCCTGGCTAATTTCTGCATTTTTAGTAGAGATGGGGTTTCACCATGTTGGCCAGGCTGATCTCGAACCCCTGACCTGAGGTGATCCACCCACCTTGGCCTCCCAAAATGCTAGGATTACAGGTGTGATCCACCGCACCCAGCCCTGTTGAATTAGTTTTCTGTTGCTTCCATAACATCAGTTGCCACAGGCTTGGCAGTTTAAACACCACTGATGATCTCACAGATCTCTAAGTCAGATGCCGGGGTACAGCCGGGCTCAGCTAGGTCGTCTACTTGGTCTCATGAAGCCAAAATCAATGTGTCCAAGGTGTCTTGTTCACCCTGGAGGACTTCAGGCTTAGGCACAGCTTGCAGCTGTAGGACTGGGTCACCCTTCCTTCTCATGCTTTCCAGGTGGCTCCCTCCAGCAACAGTAGATGGGGCAGCCTTAGCTTCTAGTCTTCTGCTGCTAGCCAGAGAACATTCCTGATATGATGATACTGAGAGGACAACCCAGATACTCTCCCTGTCTAACAGTCCAGGTTTAACCACACCCACCCAGGCTCTGTGCAGCAGAGGGCGGCGCAGTCACAGGCTCCGGGTCATGGGCCTCTCCCACACCATTTCCATGGCTCCCAGAGCTGTATCCAGAGTACTGTCTTCACGTGTCTTAGTTAACTCTCCTCAGCTCTTCAAATCTTGGTGGTAACTGACAGTTTTATTGTCTTAAATGAATTTTTTCCTTCTCTTCTTTATCCAGTTCATGTATTCTATATTCTGTTATCTTTTCATTCTAATATCTGAAGGCCTTGGCGGTGTTTTAAAACTGCCCTTTCCTTGTGTGTTGGGTTACTGGGGGGTCTTTATCTAATTGGACTTAATTTAGATTGCTTTCGTCCGGAGACGCGCACTTGCAGCTGCCCATCCACTCTGGGCACTGGCTGCCCCCTTACCACCTGCCATGGGCAGAACCAGCAGTGCTTTTCAAAGCTTTTGGTTTGCGTGGATGTTCTTTATTCACATTCTCTATTGCTGTTGTAGCAGGAGGCTCTGTCAAAGTATCCTATCAGTATTTCCACACTGGAAGTCTAAACTTGTGTTAGTTGATGGGCCTTTGTCCACTGACAACATCATCTTCATCTGTAGATCCCCAGCTTTGTGCAGACAGTAGATTCTTAATTGCTGATGTGGAAGGAATAAGCCTGTAAGTTGTGCATATGAATGAATCTACAGCAGCAGGAAACCAACAGAGGAATTCTAAATTCAAAATATATTCATTGTTCCAACTGCTGCATTAAAGAGATGGGATGTGGCTGGGAGTGGTGGCTCCTAAGTACAGTCCCAACAGTTTGGGAGGCTCAGGAGGAGGAGGATTGCTTGAGGTCAGGAGGAGTTCAAGACCATCCTGGGCAACAGACCTCGTCTCTACAAAAAATTTTTTAATTAGCTGCATGTGGTGGTACATGCCTGTGATCCCAGCTACTCAGGAGATCTAAGTAAGTCCAGGAGGGTGAGGCTACAGTGGGCGCTGATCATGCCACTGCATGCCAACTGAGGCATCAGAGTGACACCCTATCTATCTATCTTAAAAAAAAAAGCAAGTATGTGTGTCAATTCCGTTTGCTATTATTTTTCTGAGAAAAGAATCCTAACATTGTGAAACATGAAGAATAAATAAATGTTCAGGTGTTAATAGTAAAACATCCTAATATTCATGGTTGTAGCCTTTGAAGAAGATGGTGGAGCGAATTCGCAAGTTCCAGATTCTCAATGACGAGATCATCACCATCCTGGATAAGTACCTGAAGTCAGGCGACGGGGAGAGCACACCAGTGGAGCACGTGCGCTGCTTCCAGCCGCCCATCCACCAGTCCTTGGCCAGCAGCTGAGGGCGCGGGCTGCACTCCGTAACTCAGCGTGGCATGCTTCTCTGTCGGTATTTAGTGAGATTTTTAGGGACTATTTTTCAGTATCTCTGTGCCTGTCAAAGGGGGTGCTTTTCATCTAAAAGCTTAATTTTATAAAACTGACTTATTTTTCTAGTCTAAAATTGTATATGCTTTTGTTAATTAGGAACTCGGAGCATGCTGGCTGTTGATTGTTGCCATCACATTCTTACAAAATTACTGTTTTTCTATGGGATGTTCTGGCAGCCAGCTATGGTTCATTCCGTAAGAAACTTAATACCAGCAAATGTATTAAATCCCTTACTAGTTCCCATTAAATGTACCTACTTAGCTTTTGTGTAAGGATCCTTCTCACAGCCTTTTATGAACAATCTTAGTTCTAAGTCATTGTTTCCATCCCTTTTTTGTATCAGTGTTTCAGAAAATAGTGAACTTGATTCCCCTGCTTCCACTAAATCCAGTTGTGACAAAATCTAACATGAGATCAGACCAAAAGGATATAGAAATAAAACTAATGAGGTCTATCTGTGTTCGTTCATTCACTACAGCTCTGTGCTGCTTGGCTTGGCAAGGAACTCATTATGATCTGAGCTCGCACAACAGGCCCGGCTCAGACCTACAGCTTTATATTTAGGATTCCGCAGGCAAATGAGGTATAAAACGGCCCCGTGGGCTGTTCCAATCTGGACATGAAGAGGCTACTCAGTGCCTGTTACCTGTGCCCACGAGCTGGAGGAGGCCTGCACTGTTGGAGGAGATGAGCCGGGGACAGTGGGTGCTCCAGAAAGGGGCCGGGGGGCACTTCAGTCCAGCCTTCATCTGTCCCCCTCTTTACACAGGGCTCACGTGACTGAAGCTGGTCCACGTGACCTGTCAGAATAAAAGGTAATCAGTCTAGACTACCCGTAGCATCATCAACATGTTTTAGAATTGAGAAACTAAAGCCAAACTTTAAAGTATTAAGGCAATGAGGTTCTAAAAAAGCCTAACTGGGAAAAAAAAATGCTACGCCTGTCTACTGTAAACAAATACTACAGAGAAACACGAGGCCAGCGTGACTAACTGAACTCACTTTATGGCGTAACCTGGCAGTCGTTCTATATTATTTGGAGTATTGCAACTTTCCTCAGTTCTAACATTTTCTATGGATGCCACGTTGCCATAAAAAGTGGGCCTCACCTACTTGACTTTTCCATAGGCCTTTGGAAACTCAGAAGCATCACACACGGCACAGAAAAGAAAGGGAACCATCCTGCTGTACTGCCAAACCTGAGTGACAAGAAGCTTAACACAACTCTCTTTCCTTATAAAAAGTTCCCTAAAAATGCTTTTGGTAATGTAAATAACCCTGGAGCCAGCATTCTGCTGCAGATTTAGAGGTGCTAGCTGTGCTTATCTTAGAAAGTATACAGTAAGATGAAAACAAAACCCATCTCACGTGCAAAGACACACAAAGGCTCAAAATAAAGGGACGGAGGAACACTTACCAAGCAATTGGAGAGCAAATAAAAGCAGGGTTGCAATCCTAGTCTCCGATAAAACAGACTTTAATCCAACAAAGATCAAGAGACAAAGAAGGGCATTACATAATGATAAGAGGATCAATGCAACAGTAAGAGTTAACTATCCTAAATATGTACCCAATACAGGAGCACACAGACACATAAAGCAAGTTCTTACAAAGAGACTTAGACTCTGGCACAATAACTGTGGGAGACTTTAACACTCCACTGTCAATATTAGATCAATGAGACAGAAAATTAACAAGGATATCCAGGACTTGAACTCAGATCTGGACCAAGCAGACCTAATGGCCATCTAGAGAACTCTCCACCCCAAAACCACAGAATATACAGTCTTCTCAGCACATGGCACTTACTCTAAAACTGACTACATAAGTGGCAGTAAATCACTCCTCAGCAAATCCGAAAGAACAGAAATCATAACAGTCTCTCAGACCACGGTGTAACCAAATTAGAACTCAGAATTAAGAAACTCACTCAAAACCACATTACTACATGGAAACTGAACAACCTGCTCCTCAATGACTACTGAATAAATAATGAAGGCAGAAATAAAGATGTTCTTCGAAACCAATGAGAACGAAGACACAACATACCAGACTCTCTGGGACGCATTTAAAGCAGTGTCTAGAGGGAAATGTGTAGCACTAAATGCCACCGGAGAAGCAAGGTAAGATAAAAAAATCAACGTCACAATTAAAAGCACTAGAGGAGGCTGCAGTGGCTCATGCCTGTAATCGCACCACTTTGGGAGGCTGCGGCGGACGGATCACCAGGTCAGGAGTGGAGACCAGTGTGGCCAACATGGTAAAATGCTGTCTCTACTAAAAATGCAAAAAAAAGTTGGCTAGGCATAGTGGCACGTGCCTGTAATCCCAGCTACTTGGGAGACTGCGGCAGGAGAACTGCTTGAACCCGGGAGGCGGAGGTTGCAGTGAGTCAAGATTGTGCCACTGCACTCCAGCCTGGGTGACAGCAAGACTCCATCTCGGCGGGGGGGGGGGGGGGGGGGGGGGGGGGGGGGGGGGGGGGGGGGGGGGGGGGGGGGGGGGGGGGGGGGAAGAACTAGAGGAGCAAGATCCAACACAGTCAAAAGCTAACAGAAGGCAAGAAATAACTAAGATCAAAGCAGAATTAAAGGAGATACAGACACACAAAAAAAACCTTCAACAAATCAGTAATTCCAGGAGCTGGTTTTTTGAAAAGATCAACAAAATAGACCACTAGCCACACTAATAAAGAGAGAGAAGATTCAACTAGATGCAATAAAACGATGATAAAGGGGATATCACCACCGATTCCACAAAAATACAAACTACCATCAGAGAGTACTACCAACACCACTATGCAAATAAGCCAGTAAATCTAGAAGAAATGGGTAAATTCCTGGAGACGTATGCACTCCCAAACTAAACAAGGAAGAAGTTGAATTCGTGAATAGACCAATAACAAGGTTTGAAGTTGAGGCAGCAATTAATAGAGCAGACAGGTTCACAGCCAAATTCTACCAGAGGTACAAAGAGGAGCTGGTACCAAACAATACAAAAAGGGGGAATCCTCCCTAACTCATTTTATGAGACCAGCATCATCCTGACACCAAAACCTGGCAGAGACACAACTGAAAAAGAAAATTTCAGGCCAATATCCATGATGAACATTGATACAAAAAATCTTTAATAAAATACTAGGCAAAACGAATCCAACAGCACATCAAAAAGCTTATCCATCACGACCAAGTCGGCTTCATCCCGGGGATGAAGGCCGGTTCAACATAGGCAAATCTATTAACGTAATCCATCACATCAACAAAACCAAAGAAAAAAACCATGATTGTCTCAACAGATGCAGAGAAGGTCTGTGACAAAATTCAACAGCCCTTTATGCTAAAAACTCTCAATAAACTAGGTATCGATGGATCATATCTCAAAATAATAAGAGCTATTTATGACAAACCCACAGCCAGTATCATACTGAATGGGCAAAAACTGGAAGCATTCCCTTTGAAACTGGCACAAGACAAGAATGCCCTCTCTCACCACTCCTATTCAACACAGTATTGGAAGTTCTGGCTAGGGCCATTAGGCAAGAGAATGAAATAAAGAGTATTCGAATAGGAAGAGAAGACATCAAATGTACCTGTTTGTAGATGAATTGACTGTATATTTAGAAGACCCCATCGTCTCAGCCCAGAATCTCCTTAAGCTGATAAGCTACTTCAGCAAAGTCTCCGGATACAAAATCGATGTGCAAAAATCACAAGCCTTCCTATATACCAATAACAGACTAACAGAGCCAAATCATGAACTCCCATTCACAATTGCTACAAAGAGAATAAAACACCTAGGAATACAAGTAACAAGGGATGTGAAGGACCTCTTCAAGGAGAACTACAAACCACTGCTCAAGGAAATAAGAGGGCACAAACAGACGGATAAATTACTTTAAACTGCCAAGTTTTGGCCCAGTGCAGTAGCTCACACCTATAATTGATCCATCCCAACACTCTGGGAGACGGAGGCGGGCAGATCACGAGGTCAAGAGATCAAGGCCATCCTGGCCACCACAGGGAAACCCCGTCTCTAGTAAAAAAAATATAAAATTAGCTGGGCGAGTAGTCCCAGCTACTTGGGAGGCTGAGGCAGGAGACTCACTTGAACCCAGGAGGCAGAGCTTGCGGGGAGCCAAGATTATGCCACTGTACTCCAGCCTGGCGACAGAGCAAGACTCTTCTGTCTCAAAAAAAAAAAAAAAAAATTACCAAGTTTTATAAGGCTTAATTACATACCAAATATATAATGTAATATTTAGGTATAAGACAATCTCAAGTGCTATAAAATGTTAGCTAAGAATTTTTTATTAGAAAAAGCTTTTTTTTATTAACCTATGTATGTTCAACAAGGCCTCTATCCTCAAGGGGGTGAAAACTGGTTCTTTTATATACAAAGCACAGATGTAGGTACAGTATATAAACAGATATAGAGTACATCTGTAGTATTAAATGACACGGAAAGAGGCAGTTAGGAAAAACATCTAAAACAGCTCCTTAGAAGGCCAATGCTAAACTCAGAAAAAAGGGACTTTCCATGCAGCCAATGGTGGCTGCACGGGATGCCAGCATCGTCGGCGTGCGAGACTCTCGGGGACTGATGGTTTGGCACTGACGCACCTTTGGGTAACCTCCAGGCAGGAGCCACGGACTGGAACAGATGAACGTTCTCTTCCCATCACCAGGTGGAAATTAACTCTGCCAATACTAAAGGCCAGTCAGTGGTTATGAGTGGACAGGTTCAACAGCTGCATGGGGTTCATTAGACCTTTTTTATTATTCTACCTTTTCTGCATGTGTTTGCAATTTTCCATCAACTTCTTCATAAACATTTTCTAGAAACCAAAATATATAGTGGCCCAAAGGAGCTCTTAAGCAAAGTACTTGGTACAAACAGACCATATTTTATAAACATTTTAAGTCTGTTCTAAACATTCAGACTTAGAAAAGAACTTCTTTTCAACTTTTTATTGTAACATGAGCTAAATATAAGAGATAACCCTAGTCTTCTATTTCTGAGAGCTGTTCCAAGTCTAAATGACAGTATAACTCATTATGAAAATATACTAAAAAGTACAAGAGCTGATGTAAAACGGTAATCATCAAGGTTCCAGGCAGCATGGGATTCGGGCAACTGAAGAATAAACCCGGCCAGGTTGCAACAACAGGCAGGAGGCGCTGGTCTGATGAGGTGCTAAGGCGGCCATCGAATGCACACAGGAAGCCGGATTCACGGTGAGAGATCACAACCTGAGAAATAGTTCCTTGTGGTGATTTCCGCCCTTTTTTTTGTCTTGTAAGAATTTCCTTCATTCACTAACTTAGTTTTCCCTTAATATTTCAAAAATAAAACCAATCATCAAACAGGAGCCACTTTTATAGGTAAGGTAAATCATAGGATAATGTATTGGGATAACTGTGTTCTTTTTTAAAATAAAAAAGCTTGATGGAATGGGGATGACAAATGCACATTTCAGACTTTCATCACCAATGGAAAAATAAAACATTTTTATAGACTTAAAACTGTCATTAGTGCATTCAGATTTTGGAGAAGGGATGAAAATGTAAAATACTTCTACAACAATATGATGTTAATAGAAATCGTCATGTGCTGAGGTCATTTTAGTGAGCTACCATTGTTTAAATAGAAGAAAAAAGTAATTTCGTGATCCAAATGAGTGAAGTTTTTAAAAAGATTGCCTTTAAAGAACAATATTTGAGGACAATGCTTTTTCAGACACATTCTGATATTCAAATTCACTTCATAATCACATATTAACCTTTAATTACATTTTTCTTAAAAAGCTGTCAGATTTCCATTTCTTCGGGAGATACTGTCACCAGTGTGTTGTTCGATTCCACAGGTTAAGCTTTCTTCATTATTATTAAGAACTTCGTACATATTAGAGAGATTGCCATTCACTGCTTTCTCGTCTTTTCGAAAAGACACAGGCAGACTTGCTAGACTAAAGCTGACGTCTTTAAAGGCATGCAACAGGAATATCCCCACAATGATTGTAAAGAAGCCACTCAAAGTACCAATGACATCATCAACAGGCATATCCTGCCACTCCTTAAAAAGAATAGCTGAACAAGTTAAAACAGATGTTGTAAAGAATACATAATAGATTGGAGTCACGATAGAAGTGTTGAATATATCCAGGGCCCGATTTAGGTAATTAATCTGTGTGCTCACACAGACGAGGAGGCTCAGCAGCAGCACCCAGGCCAGGGGGTGCCGCAGAACAGGCTTTCCGGCAAACAGCTCCTTGATGGCGATGCCCAGGCCCTTCACACAGGAGACGGAAAGCGCGCCGATCACAGAGCAGACTGTGATGTACACAAGGATGTTTGTCTGTCCGTGGCGAGGGCCCACCACAAAGATTAGTATCAAGGCCACAATGACCACAAGGGTTGCAAAGACCACAAAACCTGAAGGAGGCAAAGAAAAGTTACATGAGTCAAATGGTTAGCTGCTCTCTCTCTCTCTCTTTTTTTTTTTTTAAGACAGTCTTGCTCTGTCACCAGGCTTCAGTGCGGTGGCACCATCTCGGCTCACTGCAACCTCCACCCCCCAGGTTCAAGCAATTCTCCCGTCTCAGCCTCCCAAGAAGCTGGGACCACAGGTGTGTGCCACCACGTCCAGCTAATTTTTGTATTTTTAGTAGAGACGGGGTTTCACCATGTTGGCCATGATGGTCTCGATCTCTTGACCTCGTGATCCACCTGCCTCAACCTCCCAAAGTGTTGGGATTACATGCGTGAGCCACCGCACCCAGCTGGTTGGCTGCTCTTAAACACAGTATCCACAACAAAATATAAGAAACTCAATAGGGAGAAAAGGTATGACCTGGAAGTAAAAATCAGCTTCATTTTGCTGCCCTAGCAGACTCACAACCACAAAAATTTACTTAGATGTACACACTGAAGATTAATGTGTGCTTCAGAGTCACAAATTGTCACACGCTTAACATTTCTGAAGCAGCATTTTATGCCTACTGAAGTGTTCTAATTCACAAGGCAACAGGGACAATGGGATCAGAACAGAGGCCAAAATGGGGGAGGAGAAACCACGAGGTGGCCTTGAATGCCCAACAATTTATAGATGCGGCTAGGCACGGCGGCTCACACCTGTAATTCCAATGCCTTGGGAGGCTGAAGCAGATGGACCACCTGAGGTCAAGAGTTTGAGACTAGCCTGACCAACATGGAGAAAGCCCGTCTCTGCTAAAAATACAAAATTAGCCCGGCATGGTGGTGGGCACCTGTAATGCCAGCTACTCGGGAGGCTGAGGCAGGAGAATCGCTTGAAGACGGGAGGCAGAGGTTGTGGTGAGCCAAGAATGCGCCATTGCACTCCAGCCTGGGCAACAAGAGCAAAACTCCATCTTAAAAAGAAAAGAGTTATTCATCAGGTTTTCCCTAAAAGGGGTAAACTTTTTTTAAAATTTGCAGACAGCTGCTGGAGTAACCAGCAAGTCAACTGGATAACTTGAAAGATACCGTTGGGGTTCTGGCTGATACGGAGAATTGAAGCCAGCATGGTAACAGCCAGTAACTGTGTAGCACTGTGGGCCAGGCATTTTTCTCAGCAATTTGCACTCAACTACCCTGTGTCAGATACTACCAACATCTTCAGATGAGAAAACTGAGGCACAGAAGTCATAGGAATTTACTCGTCCTTCCTCAAACTCCACTAACACACGGTAACAGGATTTTTAAAGACACAAATATACAAAATTAAAAACAGACACCAGGTGCAGTGGCTCAAACCTTTAATCCCAGCATTTTGGGAGGCCAAGAAGGGCAGATCACTTGAGGTCAGGGGTCTGAGACCAACCTGGCCAACATGGCGAAACCCCGTTTCTACTAAAAATACAAAAATCAGCCAGGCACAGTAGCAGACGCCTGTAATCCCAGCTACTTGCGGGGCTGAAGCAGGGGAATCGCTTGAACCTGGGAGGCAGAGGTTGCAGTGAGCCAAGATCGTGCCACTGCACTCTAGCCTGGGAGAGAGAGTGAGACTTGTCTCAAAAAAAAAAAAAAAAAAAGAGGACCGAAGATAATAATACTTTATAAGTCAAAAGCAAAGGCTAATAACTGATACACAGATCCAAGAAATCTGAATGCTACACATCAGCTGTGATCAAACATTAAAAAGCAATTCAGTTTACAGCACAGAATGCTCAAAAGGTACAGTGTCTCTGAAGTGGGGTAAAGGCAAGATTGAAAGTGAAGCCTGGCTGAAGGAGTCTCCTGTCCAGTGCAGTGGAGAGAAGCCAAAACAAACGGAAAAGCACAAAGCCCCTGTTTCTCCCACGTAGATGAAGAAAGCTTCAAAATAAACAACCGTCCCTCTAAAAACAAAAAAACTAATATCCTCAGAGAAACAAGAAAAACTATTATTAAGATCCTCAGAGAAATGATGAAACAGCCGAACCTGGCCCTCAAATACCAACAATGGATCCACATCAACAAAAAAACCCCAAACAAACAAAAAGAACGTTCATTCGAGGGCATCAAACAGCAATCAAAGTAGCCAGGACTTAAGGGGCCAAAATTCAGAGAAAAGAGAAAAATCAGACCAACACGTACCTCTGCCTTCTCCCCTGGGGCAACTGCTAAAGCAAGGGGTGAGACGGCATGAAGCTCCATCAACACCGGCCTACGCCTGAGTGGACTCGGTAAAAACAAGCTGGAATCTGGGGCTGCCTAAGCAGCTGGGACTTACTGGACCAAGACCCAGAAAGGAAGAGTAGTGAACCCAAATTTCTGTGTGCATTTCCCCTTATGGTGTTTCCTGCCACACAGGCCGCACAGCCAAGGTCAGAGGAGCCAAATGGAAAGCCTGGCCAGGAGGCCACAGGGCAAAGCAGGGATTTGAGCAACTCAAGTCACTGAGGAACAGGCCCTGGAGCTCTCGGTTTCTTAGGTGGCGGGGCCCAAACCAACATCCGAAGCTATCAGTTGAGAGCCACAGGGTTATGAACAAGAATAAAGGCAAACTGGGCCAGGTGTGGTGGCTCATGCCTGTAATCCCAGCACTTTGGGAGGCCGAGGCAGGAGGATCACTTGAGCCCAGGAGCTCAAGACCAGCCTGGCCAAAATGACAAAACCTTGTCTCTACCGAAAAAAAATACAAAAATTGGGCCAGGCACAGTGATGCACACCTCTAATTGCAACTATTTGGGAGGGTGAAGCGGGAGAATCACTTTAATCCAGGAGGCAGAGGCTGCAATGAGCCAAGATCACACCACTGTGCTCCAGCCTGGGTGACAGAGTGAGACTCCATTTCAAAAACAAGCAAACAAAAAAAGATACAAAAATTAGCCAGATGTGGTACCCCACATCTGTGTAGTCCCAGCTACTCAGAAGGCTGAGGTGACATGATCACTTGAGCCCAAGAGGCGGAGGTTACAGCGAGCCATGATCGCACCACTGCACTCCAGCCTAGGTGACTGAGTGAGATCCTGTCTCAAAATAAAATAAAATAAAATAAAATAAAATAAAATAAAATAAAATAAAATAAAATAAAATGACATTTTGGGCTGGATGTAATAAATTTTAAAAAAAGAAGAAGAAGAAAGGCCAACTAGAAAGAAACCAGGCTCAACAAAGCTTAAAACAACACCTTCAGAGTGAAGGTGATCTGCAGTATTCTCTTCTGCCTACCAGAAGAAATTTATATTCTCTCTGAAGGAAGAAAAACATCACTTAAAACCTTTACACCTTCTAATATCCTATGTCCAGCATTCAATTAAAAAAAAGCCAACGCCCGGTGCAGTGGCTCACACTTGGAATCCCAGCATTTTGTGAGGCCAAGGTGGGCGGATCATTTGAGGTCAGAAGTTCGAGAACAGCCTGACCAACATGGAGAAACCCTGTCTCTACCAAAAAATAGAAAATCAGCCAGGCGTGGCGGTGCGCGCCTGTAATCCCAGCTACTCGGGAGGCTGAGGCAGGAGAACTGCTTGAACCCAGTAGGCAGAGGTTGCAGTGAGCAAAGATCACACCATTGCACTCCAGCCTGGGCAAGTAAGAGTGAGACTCCATCTCAAAAAAGAAAACAAATAAGCAAAAAAGACAAAAGACAAAACCAAATGCCTAAAAACAGAAGAGAAACACCACCCAGAGTCGGACCCACAAAGAATTCAGAAACTAACATTAGCAGACAAAGATTTTAAAGTAACTAGGAATCAAGAGAACAGGATCCATAAACTCTTAGAAATTTACAATATAACCACAGAAATAAAAACTCAGAAGGGCTGGGGAAAAAAAACTGAGAAAATCTCCCCAAAGGCAGAGCAAAAAGACAAAATGGTAAAATGGGGGGAAAAAAACTAATGATCTAGGTTAGGGTTAGGGTTCTAGGTCAAGAACTTCAATAAAGGCCGGGCGCAGTGGCTCACGCCTGTAATCCCAGCACTTTGGGAGGCCGAGGCGGGTGGATCACGAGGTCAAGAGATCGAGACCATCCTGGTCAACATGGTGA
>NW_016107707.1:1884022-1885697 GCF_001604975.1 Cebus imitator | reverse complement strand
AAAAAAAAAAAAAAAAAAAAAGAACTTCAATAAACAGATGAATAAGAATCTTGCAAAGAAAAAACAGGAAAGAATATCAAAAGAGTATTCAGTTCCCAAAAGTCAGACATAAATTTTCAAATTTAAAAGACCCGTCAGGCCAGGCACAGTGGCTGACGCCTGTAATCCCAGCACTGGGAGGCTGAGGTGGATCACCTGAGATCAGGAGTTAAGACCATCCTGGCCAACATGGTGAAATTCCGTCACTACTGAAAATATAAAAACTAGCTGGGCATGGGTGGCAGGCGCCTGAAATCCCAGCTACTTGAGAGGCCGAGCCAGGAGAATCGTGTGAACCCAGGAGGCAGAGGTTGCAGTGAGCCGAGATTGCACCATTGCACTTCAGCCTGGGCGACAAGAGCGAAACTGTCTCAAAAAAAAAAAGAAAGAAAGGACAGAGAGAGAGAAAGAAAGAAAAACACACCATCAGGTGGGGCGCAGTAGCTCACACCTGTAATCCCAGCACTTTGGAAGGCTGAGGTGGGCAGATCACTGGAGGTCAGGAGTTTGTCAACGTCAGCCTGGCCAACATGGTAAAACCCCGTTTCTAACAAAAAAATCAAAAAATTGGCTGGACATAGTGGCACACACCTGTAGTCCTAGCTACCTGGGAGGCTGAGGTGGAAGAATCACTTGAGCTGGGGAGGAGAAAGCTGCAGTGAGCTGAGAGTACACCACTGCACTCCAGCCTGGGCAACAGAGCAAGACCCTGTCTCAAAATAAAATCAACCATCAGGCACCCAGCACAATGGACATAAATGGGTCCATATCTAGGCATGTCAGTGGGAAATTGCAGACACCGTGGGGAAAGAGAATATCCTACATGCTTCCAAAAACAAAAAACTTGGTTGCATATAAAAGATAAGGAATAAACTGTTTAATTTCTCAGCAGTAATACCAGAAATGAGAAGACAGTGGTGGTCACAATCGGGTAAAGACATTTTGAGATAAACAAGGTCTTGAAAAGTCTCATCTTTTCATGCCTGTTCTTGTCTACTCTAGAGTGGCACCACCAAAATAATGCAGCAAACTCAGGAATCTGGAAATAAGGGATCCAAGAAAAAGCAAACTGAAGGGAATCCCCAGGGAGCTGCTGAAGGGACATGCAGATAACAGCTGTGCCGGCAGCCTGGAGACACCCACCTAGACTCAGGCCACACAGAAGGCACCAAGAGAAATTTCCAAAACAGATGAAACAGAGTACCTCTTTGAAATTACTGAGGGTAGAATAAGTCAACTGGGGAAGAGTTTCACCATACATTGATCAATTCATAAAGAACTGCGCAAACAAGATATTAGTTCTCGAAAAACTTAAAATCATACAGGAAAGGAAAAGTAATCATAATAAAGGCTAACATAAGAATAAAGTTATGTATCAACGATAATGTAAACAAATACTCCAAATAAACTATATAGGTACAATAGATAAAAGGTAAAACAGGTGGCCGGGCGCGATGGCTCACGCCTGTAATCCCAGCACTTTGGGAGGCCAAGGTGGGCAGATCACAAGGTCAAGAGATCAAGACTGGCCGGGCGCGGTGGCTCACGCCTGTAATCCCAGCACTTTGGGAGGCCAAGGCGGGTGGATCACGAGGTCAAGAGATCGAGACCATCCTGGTCAACATGGTGAAACCCC